>NC_057796.1:346027038-346216932 GCF_018294505.1 Triticum aestivum
TTCGCCGGAGCTCCTCGCCAGCCGCAGCCCCACGCCGCCCGGCCTCGCCCTCGTCTCCGCCGCTGACCACTGTGCGCCGCTCCGCCGCCGCCCTTCCTCGTCGAGCCGCCGCCGCCCTCGCGTCCGAGCTACCCGGGCAGGAGAGCTCCCGATCCACTGCGCCTCATCCCCGTCGCCCGACCTCGTCGCCGGGGAGCCGCTGCCGGGTCGGCGGACCTCACTGGAGAACGTGGCCACCACCTCCGCCAGGTCGCCGCCTCCCCGTCGCTCTCTCCCTTCGTTCTTCTCCCCCTCACGATCTCTCTCTCTCTCTTGTTGTCTACAGGGAGCCGCCCCTCCATGGCTACCATGGATCTCCGTGCCCGGGCCGCCCCATGCAGCCCCGTCGCCGGGAATGGGGTCCCCACTCTCGGATCTGCGCCTCCCCGCCATCTCCCCTCGTCGCTGGAGTCCCACGCCTCCACCCCATCGCCGTTAACTTCCGTCATCGTCGTTCCGTACGAGGGACGGAGCTTCCCCGACCTGGACCGCTCCATCCCATCCCGTCCCATACGAGCCTCGCCCCCGAGCCAAGCAGATCCGCTGGATCCGCCCGTCCCGTCCAGTTTTTCCCGCGAGGTGAAATTTCACCAAGTCCCGGAATTTCTCACATTTTGGGCACCTCTTTGACATGACATAAGTTCCTGCTCATAGCTCCGTTTTGCGTGCATGATATATCAAAATGTTCATTGTGAGATGCTCTTCATTTCATTCCATTGTGGTATGCTTGTTTGAGTTCACCTTGATGCCCTAATCATCGTTGCAAGAGTGCTATATGATGTTAACCTGCTGAGACTGTTATAACTTGCTGTTTTGTCTTTTTCGTTGCATTTTGTGTGTGCATCCTTTGTGCATCATGTCTGCATGTTTTAGGAGCATATTCATGCCATCTTTACAGAGGTGCAATCCATGTATTTTTGTGTGCCTTGTGGTAAGTGCAACAAGCTTGTGAATTGGGCTACTTGCTATTACTGTTTTGCTAGTCTGAATCTGTTATATCATGTTGCTATGTTTACTTGATGTTTAACAACTTTAACTTAATGTTTTGTTCAGAACAGTACCAATTTTAAAATTTTCATATGGGGTCTTTCCGGAATTGCTATATGTTGTTCCCGGCCTCATTTAAACTTGCTTTGATGTGTTGTTCTTGTAGGCATCATCTCTTGCCATGAGTAGCTTCATGTAGCCTTGTCATGCATCATATTTGGTTGAGCATCAGGTCATGTTTATGTGTTGTGTGTTTACCTTGTTGTTTGCTTCTTTCCGGTTGTGCTCCTTCTCGTTAGCCTGTTTTGTTGCAATCGTGAGGATTTGTTCGTCTACGCTTGGTTCGTCTTCGTGGCTTCATCTTCTTCATGGACTCGTTCTTCTTCCTAGCGGGATTTCAGGCAAGATGACCATCACGTTGGATCTCACTACTATCATTGCTATGCTAGTTGCCTCGATGCTTTCGCTATGTCACGCTACCTACCACTTGTTCATCAAGCCTCCCAAATTGCCATGATAGCCTCTAACCTTTGTCACCCTTCCTAGCAAACCGTTGTTTGGCTATGTTACCGCTTTTGCTCAGCCCCTCTTATAGCGTTGTTAGTTGCAGGTGAAGTTGAAGATTGCTCCATGTTGGAACATGTTTATGATGGGCTATCACAATATCTCTTATTTAATTAATGCACATATATACTTAGTAAAGGGTGGAAGGCTCGGCCTTATGCCCGGTGTTTTGTTCCACTCTTGCCGCCCTAGTTTCCGTCATACCGGTGTTATGTTCCTTGATTTTGCGTCCCTAACACGGTGAGGGGTATGGGACCCTCTTGACAGTTCGCCTTGAATAAAACTCTTCCAGCAAGGCCCAACATTGCCTATTCCATTTGCCTAACAACCTACTAACTTTTCCTTGGGTTTTCAAACCCGAGGATCATCTTTATTTAACCCCCCCCCCGGGCCAGTACTCCTCTGAGTGTTGGTCCGAACCAGAGCACCGTGCAGGGCCACCTTGGGGAAACCCGAGGTCTGGTTATAACTGTACGCTTTGCTCATCCGGTGTGCCCTGAGAACGAGATATGTGCAGCTCCTATCGGGATTTGTCGGCACATTCGGGCGGTCTTGCTGATTTTGTTTTACCATTGTCGAAATGTCTTGTGCACCGGGACCCCGAGTCTGATCGGATGTCCCGCGTGTTGGGGAACGTAGTAATTTCAAAAAAATTCTACGCACACTCAAGATCATGGAGATGCATAGCAACGAGAGGGGAGAGTGTTGTCCACATACCCTCGTAGACCGAAAGCGGAAGCGTTAACACAACGCGGTTGATGTAGTCGTACGTCTTCACGATCCGACCGATCAAGTACCGAACGCACGGCACCTCCGAGTTCAGCACACGTTCAGCTCGATGACGTCCCTCGAACTCCGATCCAGCCGAGTGTTGAGGGAGAGTTTCGTCAGCACGACGGCGTGGTGACGATGATGATGTTCTACCGACGCAGGGCTTCGCCTAAGCTCTGCAACGATATTATCGAGGTGTAATATGGTGGAGGGGGGCACCGCACACGGCTAAAAGATCGTTGATCAATTGTGTGTCTATGGGGTGCCCCCCTGCCCCCGTATATAAAGGTGCAAGGGGGAGGCCGCCGGCCAAGGAGGTGTGGTGCGACAGGAGGAGTCCTACTCCTACCGGGAGTAGGACTCCCCCCTTTTTCCATGTTGGACTAGGAGTGGAAGGTGGAGGAGGTGGAGGGGAGGAAGGAAGGGGGGCGCCGCCCCCCTCTCCTTGTCCTATTCGGACTGGGGGGGAAGGGGGGTGTGGCCCTGCCCTAGCCTCCTCTCCTCTCTTCCACCTAGGCCCAATAAGGCCCATTAAGTTACCGGGGGGTTCCAGTAACCTCCCGGTACTCCGAAAAAATCCCGATTTCACCCGGAACACTTCCGATGTCCAAACATAGGCTTCCAATATATCAATCTTTATGTCTCGACCATTTCGAGACTCCTCGTCATGTCCGTGATCACATCCGGGACTCCGAACAACCTTCGGTACATCAAAACATATAAACTCATAATATAACTGTCATCGTAACGTTAAGCGTGCGGACCCTACGGGTTCGAGAACTATGTAGACGTGACCGAGACACCTCTCCGGTCAATAACCAATAGCGGAACCTGGATGCTCATATTGGTTCCCACATATTCTACGAAGATCTTTATCGGTCAGACCGCATAACAACATACGTTGTTCCCTTTGTCATCAGTATGTTACTTGCCCGAGATTCGATCGTCGGTATCTCGATACCTAGTTCAATCTCGTTACCGGCAAGTCTCTTTACTCGTTCCGTAATACATCATCCCGCAACTAACTCATTAGTTACAATGCTTGCAAGGCTTATAGTGATGTGCATTACCGAGTGGGCCCAGAGATACCTCTCCGACAATCGGAGTGACAAATCCTAATCTCGAAATACACCAACCCAACAAGTACCTTTGGAGACACCTGTAGAGCACCTTTATAATCACCCAGTTATGTTGTGATGTTTGGTAGCAAACAAAGTGTTCCTCCGGTAAACGGGAGTTGCATAATCTCATAGTCATAGGAACATGTATAAGTCATGAAGAAAGCAATAGCAACATACTAAACGATCGAGTGCTAAGCTAACGGAATGGGTCAAGTCAATCACGTCATTCTCCTAATGAGGTGATCCTGTTAATCAAATGACAACTCATGTCTATGGCTAGGAAACATAACCATCTTTGATTAACGAGCTAGTCAAGTAGAGGCATACTAGTGACACTCTGTTTGTCTATGTATTCACACATGTATTATGTTTCCGGTTAATACAATTCTAGCATGAATAATAAACATTTATCATGATATAAGGAAATAAATAATACTTTATTATTGCCTCTAGGGCATATTTCCTTCAGTCTCCCACTTGCACTAGAGTCAATAATCTAGATTACACAGTAATGATTCTTACACCCATGGAGTCTTGGTGCTGATCATGTTTTGCTCATGGAAGAGGCTTAGTCAACGGGTCTGCAACATTCAGATCCGTATGTATCTTGCAAATTTTATGTCTCCCACCTGGACTAAATCCCGGATGGAATTGAAGCGTCTTTTGATGTGCTTGGTTCTTTTGTGAAATCTGGATTCCTTTGCTAAGGCAATTGCACCAGTATTGTCACAAAAGATTTTCATTGGTCCCGATGCACTAGGTATGACACCTAGATCGGATATGAACTCCTTCATCCAGACTCCTTCATTTGCTGCTTCCGAAGCAGCTATGTACTCCGCTTCACATGTAGATCCCGCCACGACACTTTGCTTGGAACTGCACCAACTGACAGCTCCACCGTTTAATGTAAACACGTATCCGGTTTGCGATTTAGAATCGTCCGGATTAGTGTCAAAGCTTGCATCAATGTAACCATTTATGATGAGCTCTTTGTCACCTCCATAAACGAGAAACATATCCTTAGTCCTTTTCGGGTATTTCAGGATGTTCTTGACCGCTGTCCAGTGATCCACTCCTGGATTACTTTGGTACCTCCCTGCTAAACTTATAGCAAGGCACACATCAGGTCTGGTACACAGCATTGCATACATGATAGAGCCTATGGCTGAAGCATAGGGAACATCTTTCATCTTCTCTCTATCTTCTGCAGTGGTTGGGCATTGACTCTTATCAATCTCACACCTTGTAGTACAGGCAAGAACCCTTTCTTTGCTTGATCCATTTTGAACTTCTTCAAAACTTTGTCAAGGTATGTGCTTTGTGAAAGTCCAATTAAGCGTCTTGATCTATCTCTATAGATCTTGATGCCTAATATATATGCAGCTTCACCAAGGTCTTTCATTGAAAAACTCTTATTCAAGTATCCCTTTATGCTATCCAGAAATTCTATATCATTTCCAATCAGCAATATGTCATCCACATATAATATCAGAAATGCTACTGAGCTCCCACTCACTTTCTTGTAAATACAGGCTTCTCCAAAAGTCTATATAAAACCAAATGCTTTGATCACACTATCAAAGCGTTTATTCCAACTCCGAGAGGCTTGCACCAGTACATAAATGGATCGCTGGAGCTTGCACACTTTGTTAGCTCCCTTTGGATCGACAAAACCTTCCGGTTGTATCATATACAACTCTTCTTCCAGAAATCCATTCAGGAATGCAGTTTTGACATCCATTTGCCAAATTTCATAATCATAAAATGCGGCAATTGCTAACATGATTTGGACAGACTTAAGCATCGCTACGGGTGAGAAGGTCTCATCGTAGTCAATCCCTTGAACTTGTCGAAAACCTTTCGCAACAAGTCGAGCTTTATAGACAGTAACATTACCGTCAGCGTCAGTCTTCTTCTTGAAGATCCATTTATTTTCAATGGCTTGCCAACCATCGGGCAAGTCAACCAAAGTCCATACTTTGTTCTCATACATGGATCCCATCTCGGATTTCATGGCTTCAAGCCATTTTGCGGAATCTGGGCTCACCATCGCTTCTTCATAGTTCGTAGGTTCGTCATGGTCTAGTAACATAACCTCCAGAACAGGATTACCGTACCACTCTGGTGCGGTTCTTGATCTGGTTGACCTACGAGGTTCAGTAATAGCTTGATCTGAAGTTTCATGATCACTATCATTAACTTCCCCACTAATTGGTGTAGGTGTCACAGAAACTGATTTATGTGATGATCTACTTTCCAATAAGGGAGCAGGTACAGTTACCTCATCAAGTTCTACTTTCCTCCCACTCACTTCTTTCGAGAGAAACTCCTTCTCTAGAAAGGATCCATTCTTAGCAACGAATGTCTTGCCTTCGGATCTGTGATAGAAGGTGTACCCAACAGTCTCCTTTGGGTATCCTATGAAGACACATTTCTTCGATTTTGGTTCGAGCTTATCAGGTTGAAGTTTCTTCACATAAGCATCGCAACCCCAAACTTTAAGATACGACAACTTGGGTTTCTTGCCAAACCATAGTTCATAAGGTGTCGTTTCAACGGATTTTGATGGTGCCCTATTTAGAGTGAATGCAGCCGTCTCTAAAGCATAACCCCAAAATGACAGCGGTAAATCAGTAAGAGACATCATAGATCGCACCATATCTAGTAAAGTACGATTACGACGTTCGGACACACCATTACGCTGTGGTGTTCCGGGTGGCGTGAGTTGCGAAATGTCATGACCGGTTTTTCAATAAAATAATTATTGAGAGACCAATCCCTTTTACGGACCAGCGAGGAAGAATTCCTTCTCACTGATAGACAATATCTTGGTCACAGAAGAAAAATACCAGGAGTACTAAATATAATACAAGGTTGAGCAGAGACTGCCCAACAATTTATTACATGCACGCCGCTAAAACAAGACGGCGGATAGGGTGGCAAACTATTAACTCACGATAAAAACGGTGGTGGAAATATCATCGCGAAGCGAGTGATATGATTCCAGAAGACTACAACTCATCGAGCGTCGGAGTGAGGCTCGAGAAGACTTATTGCGGGTGGCGGAAGCGTATACAATACAAGTGACCAATATCCGGGATCGCGTAGGACTGACTGGGACTCCTCTAGGCATCGGACGCGCTATCAAACTCTTCATCCAAGAGATCGCCTTCGTCAACATCTGGCCAAATCAACAAGCCAGGTGAGTACTATGAAAGTACTCGCAAGACAGTTCGGACATAAGGTATAACAAATGTAAACATGAAGCACATAAACTCCACCAATTCTGAGGGTGCCATTCTATACGGCTTCTTATAGATGGGAGCGGTGCCAGGTGCTAGTTCGATGCTGAATTCGATCTCGCGGTCTGGTGGCATGCCGGGTAGTTCTTCCGGGAACACATCAGGGAACTCGCATACCACTGGAACTTTTCTCAGTTCTGCAATGTCCATTTTGTTCAGTTTTGGTTTCTCCGATCGCGGTCTTTCTTGAGCGGAAACTCTTATAGTCTTGCCGTGATGGTGAGTGAGAATCACTGTCCGATTGAAACAGTCGATGAATCCTTTGTTGGTGGTTAACCAGTCCATCCCTAAAATGACATCCAGTCCTTTACTTTCCAACACGATGAGATTCGCGTGGAATTGTAGTCCTTCGAACTCAATGACCACTCCTTGGCAGTAACCTTGAGCGATTTGCTTATTTCCGGGGGACTTGATGATCATAGATTTTTCCAAGGGAAGTATCGGAAAACCGTGTTGCGAAACAAAACTCTTCGAAACGAACGAATGGGAAGCTCCAGAATCAAACAAAACCGTGGCAGGTACTGTGTTGACAGGGAACGTACCGAGCACGATGTCTGGGGCATTCTGCGCTTCTTCCCTGGTCACATGGTTCAGGTGACCCTTCCTGTGGTTGTTGCTGGGATTGAAGTTGTTGCGCTTGGGGGCTGGATTGTTTCCACCATTGTTCGGCTTGGGTGTCGAGTCTCTTGGCTTCGGGCACTGTTTAGCATAATGCCCTTGTTGACCACATGCATAGCAGGTGACCCCTGGACGGTATGTGAACTCCTTGTCCCTGGCATGAAATTGTCCGACGGGCCTTGGCTCAGTAGTCGTGGATCTCCTTGTGTCTGTCCTTGGGACCTCAGTCTTGCCTCGGTTGCTGCGGGCAAGAGTCGTCTTGTCCCTCTTCCGCTTACGGATATCTTCCAGACTACGGCGCTCATTCTCCAAGGTGATGGCCTTGTCCACCAGCGTCTTAAAATCCGGAAAGGTGTGTACAATCAGTTGGCATCTCAGTGCTGGTGCCAGGCCGTCCAGGAATTTTTCCATCTTCTTGCTTTCTGTCATGTGCTCGTCGTAGGCATAACGAGACAGCTGGGTGAACTGACCGTTGTATTCTGTGACTGACATGCCTCTTTGCTTCAGGTCATCAAGCTCTCTCTTCTTGATCTTTAGGATGCTCCTGGGGATGTGTGCCCCACGGAAGCCTTCCTTGAACTCTTCCCAGGTGATGTTGTGTTCCCTGGGATGCATGTGTAGGAAGTTTTCCCACCATGCTGCGATTGCTCCAGTAAGATAGTGTGGTGCATAAAGCACCTTCTCATGATCTGAGCACTGAGCAATAATCAGTTTCCTTTCAATCTCACGAAGCCAATCATCGGCTTCCAGCGGTCTGTCGGTGTGAGCAAAAGTTGAGGGGCGAGTCTTCTGTAACTCAGATAACTTGGAATGGGGTTGATAGGGTTCACGGTGGTTTCCCATGTTGATGACATGGTTCATCATCTCTTGGTGTTGTTGCTGGCTTTGCTCGAAGAGACGGCATACTTGAGATAGTGCTGCTTCGCTGTCTTGTTGGCTGGACTGACCCTGAGTGAAATTGTTGCTGGTCTGTGTCCCGTAAACCTCTTCTGGCTGATTGGGCATGGAGTGAGTCCACGGCCGAGACATTTTTCCAGTCTGGGGTATTATTTGCAAAACCCATGAGAAAAATTGTGTAGCACAAAAAATCTCGCAAAGGCAATAATCAAAAGGCTTCAAGGTTTTCAAAGAAACACAAATGATTTTTCATGGAGAAGAAGTGCTTAACATAAATCTTACATGCGAAAAGCAAACTCAGGATACAGCACTCAGGATGCGCGTACACAATCCTGACATGTTATTAAAAACTAGCGTACTACTCCGGAAGGCAGCAAACACACCAATACAAACTAGCGTACAGATAAAACAGCACATCATACAGGCAGACATAACACGCGGCTACTCGGTGCTCTCAGTCGGAGATGGTGAAGATCTCCTTCCCCTTGCCGATGGCAAGGCTCAGCGGTCCAGGAGAGTCAACCTCCTCCTCTCTAGCTGGCTCCTGGCGCGTGACGCTGCACTGCGGTGATGGTGCAGGGGCGACTGGTGGTAGAGCGCGTGCGGCAGGCGGTGCGGCTCTGACTGGAGTAGGAGCGATGACTCGGTCGAACTCCTCAGTGGTAGGCAGACGGCGAGCAGTGGCCAAAACGGCCGGTGCATACGAGGCTGAAGACGAGACGAATGTCAGAGGCGGCACCGTGTGGAGAAGCTCCTTCCTGCTGGCAGGACCGCCCCGGACTAAGTCCATGCGGGCAGCCACAAGATCATCTACGAGGTTGTCGAAAGACTCCTCCAGAGCCTTGAGATACTCCACAACCATCTCGATGGCTTCATCTCTTTCTCCCCGATGGCAGGCGAACGCATAGTGGCTGGTGTAGGGCACATGGCATGGAAGGTAGCGGTAGCGACGAGTCTTCATCGTAGGAAGGATGTCCCGAAGGCGAGCTATCGCCTCACGGGCAGCCATCTGCATGGCATGCCTCTCCGTAGGCATGGCCCTTCCCACGAAACGGAAGTGGCGAGCAGCAGATTGTCCTCCCTTGAACTGCACCACGGCTTGGTGCATAGACACGTCGTCACTGAGCTTGTGCTGGTAAAGTGTGAACTCCGGGCGAGCTGCTGGCCCGATCGCGAGCTTGGTGATGGAGACGAGGAGCTTGACAAACCCCTCGGGCACGTTGGTGAACACTCGATTCTCACAGCTGCTGCCAGCCATCTACAAAAGTAGGCAAAAATTCTGAGTAGTCATGTCATAAATTTATGATGACCAACAGAAAATAGCTACAATTGCCAAATGCTGAAAAAGCACAAAAGACGCTAATAACCGATTAGCGATCGCACCTAGTGGCTTCCTACAGTCAGCCTGGCTCTGATACCAAGCTTGTCACAACCGGTTTTTCAATAAAATAATTATTGAGAGACCAATCCCTTTTACGGACCAGCGAGGAAGAATTCCTTCTCACTGATAGACAATATCTTGGTCACAGAAGAAAAATACCAGGAGTACTAAATATAATACAAGGTTGAGCAGAGACTGCCCAACAATTTATTACATGCACGCCGCTAAAACAAGACGGCGGATAGGGTGGCAAACTATTAACTCACGATAAAAACGGTGGTGGAAATATCATCGCGAAGCGAGTGATATGATTCCAGAAGACTACAACTCATCGAGCGTCGGAGTGAGGCTCGAGAAGACTTATTGCGGGTGGCGGAAGCGTATACAATACAAGTGACCAATATCCGGGATCGCATAGGACTGACTGGGACTCCTCTAGGCATCGGACGCGCTATCAAACTCTTCATCCAAGAGATCGCCTTCGTCAACATCTGACCAAATCAACAAGCCAGGTGAGTACTATGAAAGTACTCGCAAGACAGTTCGGACATAAGGTATAACAAATGTAAACATGAAGCACATGAACAAGTTAACCAGTGCGATCAGACATAGAGATAATAAGTACTGGGTGCCAAGCGAGGGTCTGAATGACGCCTCGAGCGGAAACTGCAGAATAGTAATACTGGTGCCAAACGAGTGTCTGAAAGACTCCTCGAGCGGAAAATGCGGAATAATAATACTGGTGCCAAACGAGTGTCTGAAAGACTCCTCGAGCGGAAAATGCGGAATAATAATACTGGTGCCAAACGAGTGTCTGAAAGACTCCTCGAGCGGAAAATGCGGAATAATAATACTGGTGCCAAACGAGTGTCTGAAAGACTCCTCGAGCGGAAAATGCAGAATAATAATGCCACAATCGGGCGTCGGGGCGACACCACATAAAGGGCTTATACTTAAAATGAGAAACGAGTACACGCCACAGTCGGACGTCTGCGCGACGTCTCATAAAGGGCTTATATTGTAGCTCAATAATACAATAGTTTGGGAACATAATTTATCACAAGCATGAGACAAATATAAAGTTAGTCCATCCACAGGAATAACAATAAATCTGAATTTACCACTTGAGCTTGTTCACCGGGGACAAGTCTCACACGGATAGATATGGATATAATGTTTACACTACTTGATCATGAATACGATGATTTGGAAAGAATTGACTCTGCAGAGTTTGTACTTAACCACAGCCAACGGATTTCAGTAGTCACGGGGACTAGTTCCGTCTACGGTGTTTTGGAAGAAACACGTCTAACCAGTACACACCCAATTCAACCATCCGAAGCCAGGGATCACCCTCGGCAACATTCAAGAAAAACCTTGAGACGGGGAGTCTACAACCTCGCGTAGCATGGGATCAAATTTCTATACGCGCGCTTTAAGGGGGTGCCCCCCTCTCGGTCCCAACCGGAAACACCCATGCCCCCTGACCGGATGACTGGCTTTAATCCTGGACCAAGGTACCATCATCCCGGCCTCTCTGTTTGGTGTGTACACGGAAAGAGGTTACCAACTTACTAAACCGCATCCTGGCAATGAGACATGTGGTAGCACGGAAAGGGGAAAGAACGGTAACGTGGCTCCAACCACGTTAACGTCGGAGGAAAGTCGGATGACGCAAGGCTGGTATGCTACAACAGTACCACCTTGCTGCCCTTCATGTCACCACATGATTAGGCCATCTCTCATCAGAGATCATCGCAACTTTGGAACATGCGGGAAAAGAACGATAACGTGGCTCCAACCACGTTAACGTCGGGGAAAGTCGGATGACGCAAGGCTGGTATGCTACAACAGTACCACCTTGCTGCCCTTCATGTCACCACATGATTAGGCCATCTCTCATCAGAGATCATCGCAACTTTGGAACAACCGGGTCGTTGCCTTACAAGCAACGAGGTATTTACCGACACTCATATGCCACGCACAAACTTTCACGCAAACATGCAAAACACCTGTCATATCAAATGTTCAAAACATGCTTGCCTGGTTCGGAGAAGTCGGAGTCTAGCTCGGCGAAGTTCGCGGCTCCGTCACCTCTTCCGGAACCTACGGCAATCACGAAACGGGTACTAACGTGAAAACCAACACATGCACAGAAACTTTTCCAAATATTTTTCAAATAAATCCCATAAAAAAACTAGACAAAATTTGAAGATTGTCAGAAAAAGAATCACTCAAAAATCCCTTTTTATTAAAAAGTTATAAAGGTTTCTGTCCAGGGACTTATCTGTAATGAAACAGAAAAGTTCCAGGGTTTTAACTGAGAAAACAGAAAACGCTTCGGTTGGGAATGCGCAAGCGCAAAGGAGGAAACGTATTTTTCCCGAAGGCGCCAACAGAAAACGGTTCGCGAATAAAAGAACAGAGGCTGACACGCGGGGTCCACATGTTAGGTTTGAAAAGCTCGCCGGCGCCCGAAGACTGCGGTGGACGCCGGCGTCGAACCACGGCGAGTTAGCAGAAACGGAGGGTACCAAGAGCTTCAGCGTCTTCTTCCGTGTCGGTGGGTGGTGGACTCGTCCAACGGGGAGCACCACGTCGACGGCGACACTATCTCCGGCGGACGGCGGCTCGGGTGAGGATGGGGAACTCCGGTGGAGGGCTGCAAGCTACAAATTGAGGCGCGGGTCAGAACGAGGGATGCAAGGTGAAGCTACTGGCAAGAGAATGGAGGCGGAGGGGCACACACGGGGGCGAATCGGGCTGGATCCCGTGGCGGGTCGCGGTGGCGGAGTCGAGGAAGGAGACCTCCTCGGGGCTCTACCAGTGGCTAGGCTTGCTCTAGGGGGAGTGCAGGGATGGTGGGTGCTCGAGTTGAAGCTCGGGGCCTCTATTTATAGGCAGATCGACGGGGTGGCCGTGAATGGAGAATCTCCGGCGAGCGATTACGGCGGAGCAGTGGATTGGCAGGTGGTTTGAGCGGCCAGGCAGCATCAGTGGAGGTTACTGGAGTCGTTTCACAGCTAAACGGAGATGGTCTTGGCGTAATGGCGTCGGTCCACGGTGAGGTGACCGCACGGGCTCAACGGCGGCAGAGAGCGCGCTCCGCGCCCTGCGGTTCACGAAGAGAGCGGCAGCGCATTCGGGGGAGTGGAAGGCCACGCGGCGGGCTCCGGTGGTTTGGGCGGCGCTGGGTGGCGTCGTCGGCGCCGTGTCTCCCGCTGGCGCCCGCAAAGCCGCCGCCGGCGTCGGTCACGGGGCGGCGCACCTTCTGCGGCTCGTCGCCGACGCCCGCAAGGCGCCAGGCGTTCGTGCGGTGCAGGAACAAGAGGGCGGGGACGAGGAGCAAGGCGACGCGGTGGCACTGGCGAGATCGACGTCCTTCTCTGAAGAAAACGACAGCAGCCACTGTAGTGTTCTCTGAACTTTCTGAACTTGACATAGACAGTGCACTGCAGGTGTTCGACATAAGGTTTTTGCAATGAGATGAATTTTTCTGGAGCTGTAACTTGGTGAGATGACCACTCAAAGCACCCAGGGGCTGCCTGATTTTACTTGGAATTTTTGGAGAAGGTTTTGAATGAATTTCACCAAATTTGTCAAATCTGGTCCAAACTCGCAGCAGGTGTAGTTTGAAAATTTTGAACTGAAGACCAGTGGATCTTCATGGTTCTAGGTTGAGGGTTCAAAGGACTAGGAGGGGAAAAAGGTTTGGTGGCAAAAATCAAGACAGAAAGTGGAGTTCCTTTGTAAATCTCCAAGTGCTAGAAAAGGAGGCAGAAAATTATTTGAATAGAATTTGAATGGAAATAATCACATGGGGAGGTTCAACTTGCTGGGTCTGATGCAAATCATGATCCAAAGGTGAGGAAGTGGTTAGGAGAGAGGATTTGCACTAATGCCATGGCAAGAAGGAATTGTTGAAAGTGGCAAAGGATTTTCCAAAAGCCATAGTGCAAAAATCAAAAAAAGATTTTCAAAAGTCATTTTCCAAGTGAAAATATTTTGTCTTCAGTCCAAGTGAAAAGCAAGAACCTCCAAGACCAAAGACAGATCTTGGGTGAATCCAAATAAAACTTTTGCCATAAAGAAAAAATATTTGAGAGTGAGAGTTCTCTTGAAGAAAAATTTAAATCACTCCCCTCAAGTCAAATAAAATCTTTTGAAAAATCCAATTAAAAACTTGGGTGTCACACGAAACTATTCCGCATTGTTTCAAATTAAGACCAAACTCGTAACTCAAATATCCTCCTCCTCCATGATCAGATCGTAGAAATTTTATTTTCTTGTTATGATGATTTTCAACTTCACTCTGAAATTCTTTGAACTTTTCAAATGTTTCAGACTTATGTTTCATTAAGTAGATATACCCATATCTGCTCAAATCATCTGTGAAGGTGAGAAAATAACGATATCCGCCACGAGCCTCAATATTCATCGGACCACATACATCTGTATGTATGATTTTCAATAAATCTGTTGCTCTCTCCATAGTTCCGAAGAACGGTGTTTTAGTCATCTTGCCCATGAGGCACGGTTCGCAAGTACCAAGTGATTCATAATCAAGTGATTCCAAAAGTCCATCAGTATGGAGTTTCTTCATGCGCTTTACACCGATATGACCTAAACGGCAGTGCCACAAATAAGTTGCACTGTCATTATCAACTCTGCATCTTTTGGCTTCAACATTATGAATATGTGTATCACTACTATTGAGATTCAACAAAAATAGACCACTCTTCAAGGGTGCATGACCATAAAAGATATTATTCATATAAATAGAACAACCATTATTCTCTGATTTAAATGAATAACCGTCTTGCATTAAACAAGATCCAGATATAATGTTCATGCTTAACGCTGGCACCAAATAACAATTATTCAGGTCTAATACTAATCCCGAAGGTAGATGTAGAGGTAGCGTGCCGACTGTGATCACATCGACTTTGGAACCATTTCCCACGCGCATCGTCACCTCGTCCTTAGCCAATCTTCACTTAATCCGTAGCCCCTGTTTCGAGTTGCAAATATTAGCAACAGAACCAGTATCAAATACCCAGGTGCTACTGCGAGTATTAGTAAGGTACACATCAATAACATGTATATCACATATACCTTTGTTAACCTTGCCATCCTTCTTATCCGCCAAATACTTGGGGTAGTTCCGCTTCCAGTGACCAGTCTGCTTGCAGTAGAAGCACTCAGTTTCAGGCTTAGGTCCAGACTTGGGTTTCTTCTCCTGAACAGCAACTTGCTTGTTGTTCTTCTTGAAGTTCCCCTTCTTCTTCCCTTTGCCCTTTTTCTTGAAACTAGTGGTCTTACTGACCATCAACACTTGATGCTCCTTTTTGATTTCTACCTTCGCTGCCTTTAGCATTGCGAAGAGCTCGGGAATTGTCTTATTCATCCCTTGCATGTTATAGTTCATCACGAAGCTCTTGTAGCTTGGTGGCAGTGATTGAAGAATTCTGTCAATGACGCTATCATCCGGAAGATTAACTCCCAGTTGAATCAAGTGATTATTATACCAAGACATTTTGAGTATATGTTCACTGACATAACTATTCTCATCCATCTTGCAGCTGTAGAACTTATTGGAGACTTCATATCTCTCAATCCGGGCATTTGCTTGAAATATTAACTTCAACTCCTGGAACATCTCATATGCTCCATGACGTTCAAAACGTCGTTGAAGACCCGGTTCTAAGCCGTAAAGCATGGCACACTGAACTATCGAGTAGTCATCAGCTTTGCTCTGCCAGACGTTCATAACTTCTGGTGTTGCTCTTGTAGGAGGCCTGGCACCTAGCGGTGCTTCCAGGACGTAATTCTTCTGTGCAGCAATGAGGATAATCCTCAAGTTACGGACCCAGTCCGTGTAATTGCTACCATCATCTTTCAACTTTGCTTTCTCAAGGAACGCATTAAAATTCAACGGAACAACAGCACGGGCCATTTATCTACAATTAACATAGACAAGCAAGATACTATCAGGTACTAAGTTCATGATAAATTTAAGTTCTATTAATCATATTACTTAAGAACTCCCACTTAGATAGACATCCCTCTAATCATCTAAGTGATTACGTGATCCAAATCAACTAAACCATGTCCGATCATCACGTGAGATGGAGTAGTTTCAATGGTGAACATCACTATGTTGATCATATCTACTATATGATTCACGCTCGACCTTTCGGTCTCCGTGTTCCGAGGCCATATCTGCAAATGCTAGGCTCGTCAAGTTTAACCTGAGTAGTCCGCGTGTGCAACTGTTTTGCACCCGTTGTATTTGAACGTAGAGCCTATCACACCCGATCATCACATGGTGTCTCAGCACGAAGAACTTTCGCAACGGTGCATACTCAGGGAGAACACTTTTATCTTGAAATTTTAGTGAGAGATCATCTTATAATGCTACCGTCAATCAAAGCAAGATAAGATGCATAAAAGATTAACATCACATGCAATCAATATAAGTGATATGATATGGCCATCATCAGCTTGTGCTTGTGATCTCCATCTCCGAAGCACCGTCATGATCACCATCGTCACCGGCGCGACACCTTGATCTCCATCGTAGCATCGTTGTCGTCTCGCCAACTATTGCTTTTACGACTATCGCTACCGCTTAGTGATAAAGTAAAACAATTACATGGCGATTGCATTGCATACAATAAAGCGACAACCATATGGCTCCTGCCAGTTGCCGATAACTCGGTTACAAAACATGAGCATCTCATACAATAAAATATAGCATCATGTCTTGACCATATCACATCACAACATGCCCTGCAAAAACAAGTTAGACGTCCTCTACTTTGTTGTTGCAAGTTTTACGTGGCTGCTACGGGCTTAGCAAGAACCGTTCTTACCTACGCATCAAAACCACAATGATAGTTTGTCAAGTTGGTGCTGTTTTAACCTTCGCAAGGACCGGGCGTAGCCACACTCGGTTCAACTAAAGTGAGAGAGACAGACACCCGCCAGTCACCTTTAAGCAACGAGTGCTCGCAACGGTGAAACCAGTCTCGCGTAAGCGTACGCGTAATGTCGGTCCGGGCCGCTTCATCTCACAATACCGCTGAACCAAAGTATGACATGCTGGTAAGCAGTATGACTTATATCACCCACAACTCACTTGTGTTCTACTCGTGCATAACATCAACGCATAAAACCAGGCTCTGACACCACTGTTGGGGAACGTAGTAATTTCAAAAAAATTCTACGCACACTCAAGATCATGGTGATGCGTAGCAACGAGAGGGGAGAGTGTTGTCCATGTACCCTCATAGACCGAAAGCGGAAGCGTTAACACAACGCGGTTGATGTAGTCGTACGTCTTCACGATCCGACCGATCAAGTACCGAACGCACGGCACCTCCGAGTTCAGCACACGTTCAGCTCGATGACGTCCCTCGAACTCCGATCCAGCCGAGTGTTGAGGGAGAGTTTCGTCAGCACGATGGCGTGGTGACGATGATGATGTTCTACCGACGCAGGGCTTCGCCTAAGCTCTGCAACGATATTATCGAGGTGTAATATGGTGGAGGGGGGCACCGCAGACGGCTAAAAGATCGTTGATCAATTGTGTGTCTATGGGGTGCCCCCCTGCCCCCGTATATAAAGGTGCAAGGGGGAGGCCGCCGGCCAAGGAGGTGTGGTGCGACAGGAGGAGTCCTACTCCTACCGGGAGTAGGACTCCCCCCTTTTTCCATGTTGGACTAGGAGTGGAAGGTGGAGGAGGTGGAGGGGAGGAAGGAAGGGGGGCGCCGCCCCCCTCTCCTTGTCCTATTCGGACTGGGGGGAAGGGGGGCGTGGCCCTGCCCTAGCCTCCTCTCCTCTCTTCCACCTAGGCCCAATAAGGCCCATTAAGTTACCGGGGGGTTCCGGTAACCTCCCGGTACTCCGGAAAAATCCCGATTTCACCCAGAACACTTCCGATGTCCAAACATAGGCTTCTAATATATCAATCTTTATGTCTCGACCATTTCGAGAATCCTCGTCATGTCTGTGATCACATCCGGGACTCCGAACAACCTTCGGTACATCAAAACATATAAACTCATAATATAACTGTCATCGTAACGTTAAGCGTGCGGACCCTACGGGTTCGAGAACTATGTAGACATGACCGAGACACCTCTCCGGTCAATAACCAATAGCGGAACCTGGATGCTCATATTGGTTCCCACATATTCTACGAAGATCTTTATCGGTCAGACCGCATAACAACATACGTTGTTCCCTTTGTCATCGGTATGTTACTTGCCCGAGATTCGATCGTCGGTATCTCGATACCTAGTTCAATCTCGTTACCGGCAAGTCTCTTTACTCATTCCGTAATACATCATCCCACAACTAACTCATTAGTTACAATGCTTGCAAGGCTTATAGTGATGTGCATTACCGAGTGGGCCCAGAGATACCTCTCCGACAATCGGAGTGACAAATCCTAATCTCGAAATACGCCAACCCAACAAGTACCTTTGGAGACACCTATAGAGCACCTTTATAATCACCCAGTTACATTGTGACGTTTGGTTGCACACAAAGTGTTCCTCCGGTAAATGGGAGTTGCATAATCTCATAGTCATAGGAACATGTATAAGTCATGAAGAAAGCAATAGCAACATACTAAACGATCGAGTGCTAAGCTAACGGAATGGGTCAAGTCAATCACGTCATTCTCCTAATGAGGTGATCCCGTTAATCAAATGACAACTCATGTCTATGGCTAGGAAACATAACCATCTTTGATTAACGAGCTAGTCAAGTAGAGGCATACTAGTGACACTCTGTTTGTCTATGTATTCACACATGTATTATGTTTCCGGTTAATACAATTCTAGCATGAATAATAAACATTTATCATGATATAAGGAAATAAATAATACTTTATTATTGCCTCTAGGGCATATTTCCTTCACCGCGATGGAGGATTGTCTCCGCGGATCATGAGCTTGTCATGGGCTAAGTTGGGACACCCCTGCAGGGTTTAAACTTTCGAAAGCCGTGCCCGCGGTTATGTGGCAGATGGGAATTTGTTAATATCCTGTTGTAGAAGACTTAAAGAAAACTTAATTAAAATACACCAACCGCGTTACCGTGATTGTCTTTTTTCGGGGAAGTTCGAGAGGAGAACACGGTTGGGTTATGTTTGAACGTAAGTAGTTCAGGATCACTTCTTGATCATTACTAGTTGGCGACCGCTTGCGTAGATTCTCATCTTACTCTTGTATTCGTAAGTTAGCCACCTTACGTGCTTAGTCGCTGCTGCAACCTCACCACTTTACCCCTTCCTTACCCATTAAGCTTTGCTAGTCTTGATACCCATGGTAATGGGATTGCTGAGTCCTCATGGCTCACAGCTTACTACAACAACAGTTGCAGGTACAGGTTATGCGGTGATCATGACGTGAGAGCGATGTTTACTCGTGTTGGAGTTCTTCTTCTTCTTCGTCGATCTTGGGTTAGGTTTCGGGTCGGCCGCCTGGGCTAGCAGGGTGGATATTGTTTGAGTTTCTGTTTGTGTTTCATCCGTAGTCGGATGTTGATCTCTTGTATGATGTTGATGTATTCTTGGGGCGTTGTATGCCTTTGTATGTATCCCCAACTATTTAGGTAATGGTTTGATGTAATGATATCCACCTTGCAAAAGCGTGTCAATATGCGGTTCTATCCTTGGTGGGACCTTCGAGTCTCTTTAGGATAGTATCGCATATTGGGCGTGATATAAAGTTTCTACAATCTGATCGCGGAGGCAAATATTTGAGTTACGAGTTTGGCCTTCATTAAAACAATGTGGAATTGTTTCACAACTCACGCCACCTGGAACACCACAGTGTAATGGTGTATCCGAACGTCGTAACCGTACTTTATTGGATATGGTGTGTTCTATGATGTCTCTTACCGATTTACCACTATCATTTTGGGGTTATACATTAGAGACAGCCGCATTCACGTCAAATAGGGCACCATCTAAATCCGTTGAGACGACACCGTATGAACTATGGTTTGGCAAGAAACCTAAGCTGTCGTTTCTTAAAGTTTGGGGTTGCGACACTTATGTCAAAAGGCTTCAGCCTGATAAGCTCGAACCCAAATCGGAGAAGTGCGTCTCCATAGGATACCCTAAGGAAACAACTGGGTACACCTTCTACCATAGATCGGAAGGCAAGATCTTTGTTGCCAAGAATGGAACATTTCTAGAGAAGGAGTTTCTCTCAAAAGAAGTGAGTGGGAGGAAAGTGGAACTTGATGAGGTAATTGTACCTTCTCACAATTTGGAAAGTGGCACATCAGAGAAATCCATTCCCATGATGCCTACACCAACTAGAGAGGAAGCTAACGATGATGGTCATGAAACTTCAGATCAAGTTACTATTAGACCTCGTAGGTCGAACAGAGCACGTTCCGCACCAGAGTGGTACGGTAATCCTATCCTGGAAGTCATGTTACTAGACCATGGCGAACCTACGAACTATGAAGAAGTTATGATGAGCCCAGATTCCGATAGATGGCTTGAGGCCATGAAATCTAAGATAGGATCCATGTATGAGAACAAAGTGTGGACTTTGGTGGACTTGCCCAATGATCGGCAAGCCATTGAGAATAAATGGATCTTCAAGAAGAAAACAAACATTGATGGTAATGTCACCACCTACAAAGCTTGACTTGTCACGCAAGGTTTTCGACAAATTCAAGGGGTTGACTACGATGAGACCTTCTCACCCGTACGATGCGTAAGTCAGTCCGAATCATGTTAGCAATTTCTGCGTTTTATAATTATGAAATTTGGCAAATGGACGTCAAAACTACATTCCTTAATTGATTTCTTAAAGAAAAGTTGTATATGATGCAACCAGAAGGTTTTGTCGATCCTAAAGGTGCTAACAAAGTGTGCAAGCTCCAGCGACCATCTATGGACTGGTGCAAGCATCTCGGAGTCGGAATATACTCTTTGATGAGGTGATCAAAGCATATGGTTTTATACAGACTTATGATGAAGCTTGTATTTACAAGAAAGTGAGTGGGAGCTCTGTAGCATTTCTGATATTATATGTGAGTGAAAGCTTGCATATGGTTTTACGCTTTGAAACATTTCGAATACGACCAATTCATAGTTACTCCACATGTTTTTAGCAAGTCTTTTGCCTCCTATATAGATGAGGAGGAGTTGCATGCCACATCAGTATGGTCATCTGCTCTCTCATTTAGTAGGAGCGATTTTGGACGTGGGCCTAGATGAACCTGGGCTTACTTCATTAATTGAGCTTACAGCCTCCGGACGTAAATCAAAGGCCGCCCATTCAAAAAAAGGTAGTAAGTCCCATATGAGGGCGAAATTTTCTAAATCTATTTCCTCATGATTGTCATGTTCTTTAATAGCAGAGGTCTTGGTGACTTGGCTAAACATCTATTCATTGCGAAATGTAATAGGGAATACAATTTAGACTTTTTGGCTATCTCTGAAATGGGGAGACGTGATTTCTCATTAACTCTACTTAACCGTCTTTCTGGCGGGATAGAATTTACTTGGATTTCACGACCGCCTAGAGGTCGTTCTGGGGGCATTTTACTTTGCGTAAATACAGGGACTATGGATGTTTTGGCTAGTTCAGATGGTGTGTTTCACGTTAAACTCCATCTTCACAACAAAGCCGACAACTTCACATGGCCCCTCGTTGTCGTGTATGGGGCAGCCCAGGATGAGTTCAAGGCCGATTTTCTCCATGAATTGGTTAATATGGCGAAAGGTAATCCCTACCCCATTCTTATAGGTGAGGATTTCAATTTGCTATGATTTGCAAATAATAAAAGCCGCGGGAGGTTTGATAATCATTGACCTTTCCTTTTCAGCGCTGTCATCAGCAGTCGAGATTTATGAGAGGTTTCCATGATCAGAAGATAGTTCACTTGGGCGGACAGTCTTCCAAAGCCGACATACGAGAAACTAGATCGCGTTTTAATGGATACTGACTGGGAATCCAAATACCCTATGGTTTATGTTCATGCTCTACCTCGTATCGAGGCTATATCAGACCACACACCCATCCTCCTAACTACTAGTTTGCCACGACCACAACATAGACGCAAGTTCAAGTTCAAACTTGGTTGGTTGCATCGGGATGGCTTCCATGACATGGTCAAGGAGGTGTGGGAGAAACCAGTGCTCGGTCATACCCCCAATACACAAACAGAATAAAAAATGTGTGCATTACGTAAATTCCTTGGTGGTTGGGCTAGGTATACCACATACGGTAGGTATCCTCAAAAAGGTGAAGCTTCATCTATCATCTATCATTGATGAATTAGAAGATTTGGCAGAGGTTAGACCCCTATCTGAGCATGAAGTCAAGATCAAGAGTCAATTGAATGCACAGATAGCTAGCATGTTGCGGGAATAGGAACTCAAATGGTACCAACATTCTAACTCTCAATTAATCCTGAAAGGTGATTCGAATACTAGACATTTCCATGTTGTCGCCAATGGCAGACACTGGAAAAAACTTATTCATTCCCTACAATAGGAGGAGGGCACGATTCAAGGTCACGAGCAAATTAAATCTTATATCACTAATTATTATAAGAATCTGTTCGGAGCCCCAGAAGAAGGAAACTTTTCGATGGATGAGTCCCGAACAGATGACATCCCCCAAGTCTCTGATGAGGAAAATAGTCTTCTAATAGCCCCATATTCGGAGGAGGAAGTTAGAAGGTGGTTTTCCTAGAGCACAACAAAGCCCTGGGTCCAGATGGTTTTCCCGCCAAGTTTTATCAGAACTTCTAGGAAGTCATCAAACCAGATCTCCTACTTTTGTTTGGCTACCTACATGCTGGCCAACTAGAATTGTTTCGCTTAAACTTTGGTGAGATTATTTTATTACCTAAGGTTAATGAGGCTGAAAGGATACAACAATATAGACCTATCTACCTCCTTAATGTTAGTTTTAAAATCTTCACGAAAGTTGCAACGATTAGGCTAAAATCGGTTGCTGAACATGTAGTTCATCCTTCATAGACCGCTTTTATGCAAGGCAGACATATTCTAGATGGAGTTGTTATCCTTCATGAAACAGTCCAGGAATTATATCAGAAAAAGTTGAATGGGGTGGTACTCAAAATCTACTTTGAAAAAGCTTATGACAAAGTCAGGTGGTCTTTTCTTCAACAGACTCTCAGAATGAAAGGCTTTTCTGTAGAGTGGCGCACTATGATCCATAGTTTCATTTCTGGAGGTAGTGTGGTCATTAAAGTCAATGATGACGTTGGCCACTATTTCCAAACGAAGAAGGAATTACAACAAGGTGACTCATTATCGCCCATGCTATTCAATATATTGGCGGATATGCTAGTGGTCATGATTAAGTGTGCCAAGGTTGATGGCCAAATTGATGGGGTAGTGGATCATATAGTTGATGGTGGTCTCTCTATCCTTCAATATGCCAATGATATGATTCTCTTCAGGGATCATGACCTCGAGAAAGCGAGAATCCTAAAATTAATTTTATCAGCATTTGAGCTACTCTCAGGTCTTAAGATCAATTTTCATAAAAGTGAATTGTTTTGCTTTGGCAAGGCTCAAGAAGAGGCCCACTTGTACGCTGACCGGTTCGTATGCGGGTTGGGCCAGTTTCCGATCACATATTTGGGGATACCGATACATTATCGGAGACTCACAAAGAGTGAATGGAAACATGTCGAGGAGAGACTACAGAAAAGACTAAGCAGTTGGAAAGGTAAATTGTTATCTCTAGGTGGAAGATTGGTCCTCATAAATTTAGTACTTAGTAGTATGATACTATATATGATTTCCTTCTTCCAGTTGCCGAAAGGAGTATTACATAGATTGGATTATTTTCGATCAAGATTCTTTTGGCAAGGAGATAGGGAGAGAAAGAAATATCAATGGGCTAAATGGAGTGTACTTTGCCGTCCCAAAGACCAAGGCGGGTTGGGCATTCATGACCTTGAGGTTAAGTATAGGGCCCTCCTCGGAAAATGGTTGTTTAGGTTAGTGACGGGAGATGGTGTATGGCAAACCCTCCTAAGGAGAAAATATATGAGTTCGAAGGTGGTATCCCAAGTATACTGGAAACCTGTGGATTCTCACTTTTGGGCAGGTCTAATGGCTACGAATGGATCCTTCTCGATTAAGGACAGTTCGGAAATTAGATTCTGGGAGGATAAGTGGCTAGACAATGCTACACTCCGGGAATAATATCCGGCTCTATGCAACATTGTGCGTCACAAGGGTGATACTATTGCCAATGTTTTGGAATCATTTCCGCCAAATGCAACGTTCAGAAGAGATTTAATTGGACCTAGACTCCAATCGTGGAACATCCTGCTCCAGAGGTTGTCCAAGATGCACTTGTCACATGGGTCAGATGTATTTCGTTGGAACCTACATGGGAATGGACAATTCTCAGTGGAGTCTATGTATAGAGCTTTACTCCAGTCTGATGTGCCAGTTGATAATAACAAGAAGATCTTGAAGATGAAGATACCTCTTAAGAATAAAATCTTTGCATGATATCTTCGTCGCGGAGTCATTCTTACCAAAGGTAACCTTATTAAGATAAATTGGCCTGAAAGTACGCAATGTGTCTTTTGTCAGCATGATAAGACAATAAAACATTTGTTATTTCAATGCAAATGGGCTCGTTCTATATGGTCAGTCATCCAAATAGCTTCTGGCTTGCATCCTCCTTGTAGTGTTACTAATATATTTGACAACTGGTTACATGAGATTGATCACAGGTTAAGAACTCTTCTCAGGGTGGGAGCGCTTGTCGTTATTTGGTCGCTTTGACTATGTAGAAATAATAAAAGTACTTCTCTTATACAGGTTATCTACAGATGTACTGAGACTCTTCGTTTATGGTCCTCTCTACAAAGCGCGGAGAATCGAGACATGTTTACGGATGTGTTTACACGATTGGAGGCTATGACGAGGGATGCTTTTACCCAACATGCATGGCAGCATGATCTTAGGATTGGCGCCCTCCGGTTTAGGTTTTTTGCAGACTACATGTTTCTTTGTATTTCGCCTCTTTTCTATTTTTGGCTTTTGTGAGACGATAGTCGGACGGGGGTAAATAGGAAGTTAGAATTATGGAGACAAACCTTGGAATCGAAAGGGTTTAGGCCTAGTAGAACTAAAACTGAGTACATGATGTGCGGTTTCATTACTAAAAGGTGTGAGGAGGAGGAGGAGGAGGAGGTTAGCCTTGATGGCCAGGTGGTACCCCAGAAGGACACCTTTCGGTATTTGGGGTCAATGCTGTAGGAGGATGGGGGTATTGATGAAGATGTGAACCATCGAATCAAAGCCGGATGGATGAAGTGGCGCCAAGCTTCTAGCATTCTCTGTGACAAGAGAGTGCCACAAAAGCTAAAAGGCAAGTTCTACAGGACGGCGGTTCGACCCGCAATGTTGTATGGCGCTGAGTGTTGGCCAACTAAAAGGCGACATGTTCACCAGTTAGGTGTGGCGGAGATGCATATGTTGAGATGGATGTGTGGCCACACGAGGAAGGATCGAGTCCGGAATGATGATATACAAGATAGAGTTGGGGTAGCACCAATTGAAGAGAAGCTTGTCCAACATCATCTGAGATGGTTTGGGCATATTCAGTGCAGGCCTCCAGAAGCTCCAGTGCATAGCGGACGGCTAAAGCATGCAGAGAATGTCAAGAGAGGGTGGGGTAGACCGAATTTGACATGGGAGGAGTCCGTTAAGAGAGACCTAAAGGATTGGAGTATCACCAAAGAGCTAGCTATGGACAGGGGTGCGTGGAAGCTTGCTATCCATGTGCCAGAGCCATGAGTTGGTTGCGAGATCTTATGGGTTTCACCTCTAGCCTACCCCAACTTGTTTGGGACTAAAGGCTTTGTTGTTGTTGTTGTCAGAGTAATGGGCCACGGGTAGCCTAACCCGAGTCCCAGAACCTTTCAAGACATCGGGGCCGGTTGCACCCCTCGAGACGTCAAGATAAAGCGCCGCCTTCTGGTGGCTAGCTGGCTGAACGGCCGACTGCCAGAAGACGGCCATGCTCAGGAAGGCGGCTCCAAGACGGGCCGACTCCTACCAGGCGGCCTCCAGAGAGGCCGGCTCCTAGCAGTCGGCCCATGGCGCCCTCAAAGTCTGCACCCCCATTAAGAAGACAAGACAGGGTGAGGCTACAGTGTAGCCCATCCCCCCGTATCCAGGGCCGGGCGTGGCCACAGTGCTCCGTACAGGCGGAGATCTCCGCCCGGCGCGGCACTGTTGCCACTCCGCCCCTGACGTCACCCCTGTCAGGCGGAGCCCTGCTCCCACGACCACCTGTCGGTACGGCCCGAAGACGGCGGGCCCTACTAGTCAGCGAGAGCCCGGAAGACGGCGGAAGCCTCACCAGTCAGACCCGAGGGAGGCCGGCTCCTAGCAGGCGGCCCGTTCCTTCCTCGGGGCCCGTGCACCATTAACCAGATAAGACCCAGAGTGGCTACAGTGATCCCCCACCAGGCGGCAGGACTATAGCCACGCTCCCCTGACCAAGCCTGTGTCATTAGCATCACGGCTACAGTAATCAGCAGCCGGCATGACCCGCGAGCGGCGGGAGCGGCCTGTCGGCGCCGTACCAGACCAGCCAGCGGGGCCCGCCAGGCGGCGGGCCCCAGCAGCCGGCGGAGAAGCCGGCGACCAGAGAGACTGACAGCCGGGTCCTACACCCGGCCAGATTACCATTGTACCCCTGAGGGGGTAGGCCTATATAAACCCCCCAGGGCGCCCATGCAAAGGGTTCCAACCTATTAGAATTAGACTCACACCTAGGGGGAGAGGAGAGCAGGCTCTGCCCTCTTCTACCTCTAGCATACAGCTCGAGGAGCACCATTGTACTCACTAGTGCCTTAGTGATCATGCAGAGACCCCGCAGAGCAGGACTAGGGGTGTTATCTCCTAGGAGAGCCTCGAACCTGGGTAAAGTGCGCCGACGTTCGTGTCTACGCCTCATCCCGCTTCCAGGCACCGGCGACGTTCTACTCGCTCCCACCATGATAAGCCATCCATTGGCATATGTCGCACCCAGCCCCCGACATTTGGCACCCACCATGGGGCGAGGTGCACCATCTCCCGAAGACCTGTTCTGGACGGGAACCCTGTTCCTTCCTGGCGAGCGCAGCCAGCCCGGCATGCCAGACGGCGTCTGCGCCGACGCGCTGCGCGACGCAGAGGTCGCCTGCGCGGCGAGCTGCCTCGCCGATCTCATTGGCGAGATTCGCCTCTCCGACGAGCCCGCGTCTGATGCGGGCACCGATGGCCCCGAGAGCCGCCTCGTGAGCCTCCATGATCAGCTTCACGTCGCCAGCGAGCTTGCTGCAGACTTGGAGTCGGTTGGCTCCACCGACCCGATGCTGGTCGACTCCGACACCGCGTCGCTTGACGCATTCCCCACCAACGTGGTGGTCTACGATGAGCCGCTTCCTCGCGCGGATAGCGGCGGCAGCACCGTCACGGAAGTGCTCATCATTAGCCATGGGAGCACTCTGGTGGAGGAGATCAGCATCCGTTGCGGGCGGCAATACAAGACCTGACTGTGCCCATCCCGGAAGACGCCGACGCCGAGACGCTGGAGGCACGCCGCGTCCAGCTCGTCGAGAGCGCCAACCGGTTGGCCAGCATGAGACGCCTTTCGGAAGCCTACCAGCGGAAGATGGACCGTGTTGTCGGCGGCACGCCGGCTCCTGGTGGTCCTAGCCGCATTGGCCAGATCCGGCAGCGTGGCGCGACCATCGCCAGCATGTTTGGGACAGATCGTCCCGTCTACGCCACGCCTGCGGAGAACATACGAGCTGCCCAGGCGGCAGCAGACGAGCTAGACAAGCTCAAGGGCGACGAGCGTAGCCACATGATGGAGCGCGTTTAGAAGCTCCTCGACGCGGCTGCTGAGCAGCAAGACCCCGGGTGCCGCACTGAAGCGCCCAACCGGCGAAACGACGACCCGCCTCCTCGCCGAGACCAAGGCGCGACATCCCGGACACCGACTGGTGGCGTCCGCGATAGAAGAGACAAGGAGCTGGCTGCCAGCCGCAGCCGGACTCACATCACCATAGAGTGCGACCAAGACGGCCGCCCAACAGCAGTGCGGCGGCGAGACGACTGTCCGCCTCCCCCTCCCCGCAGGGAGAGGCGTATTTCCCCGCCGCCTGTTGATCACCCGTCACTCGGCGACCGGCTTGGCCGCCGAGAAGGAATCGGGGAAAATGATGCCCGCCACCGGATCGATCGCCTCAACCGATCCCTGGTGCTAGAAGAAGAAGATGAGCTGGGTCCACCTTGCTTTGGCCCCCGCATCCAAGACGAGCCTTTCCCCAAAGGGTTCACACTCCCAAGAGATACACCCAAGTACACCGGCTCCATGAAGCCGTAAGACTAGCTGGTCGACTACTCCACAGTCGTCAGCATCGCGAACGGCAACAAGCGCGTTGCTGTGAAGTATGTTCCGCTCATGCTCCAGGGCACAGCCCGGACGTGGCTAAACAGCCTGAAGCCCCGCAACATCAACAGCTGGGTTGATTTCACTAAAGCATTCATCCGCAACTTCACCAGCACGTACAAGCGGCCGCCCAAGCCTCGCTAGCTCTCCTTGTGCGTCCAAGGCCCCAACGAGTCGACTCACGAATGCCTCACGCGCTGGGCCGAGCTGCGCAACTCTTGCGAGGGCGTGCACGAGGTGCAGGCCATCGAGTACTTCACTGTCATAGGTGCAAACCTTGACAACAAATAGGAAGGCGAGCTCGTCGATTTCCTCCGTGAGAATCGGGACATCTTTGCATGGTCTCCCAAGGACACGCCGGGTGTTCCGACGGAATTCGCCGAGCACAAGCTACATGTTCGGTCTGACGCCAAGCCAGTCAGGCAGCCCTTGCGCCGCCTGTCGGGAGAGAAGAGAAGAGTCGTTGGAGAAGAGATAGCCCGGCTTCTAGCAGTCGGCTTCATCATGGAAGTATTATTTCTCGAGTGGTTAGCCAACCCAGTCCTAGTGCTGAAGAAGAACAAGCGGTGGCGCATGTGTATTGATTATACCAGCCTCAACAAAGCATGCCCCAAAGACCCATTTTCTTTGCCAAGAATCGACCAAGTGATAGACTCCACAGCCGGATGCGAGTTGTTGAGCTTTTTGGATGCATACTCAGGGTATCACCAGATCAAGCTAAACCCGGCCGACAGGCTGAAGACCGCCTTCATCACACCGTTCGGAGCCTTCTGTTACCTGACCGTGACGTTCGGCTTGAGGAATGTCGGTGCCACGTTTCAGCGTTGCATGCAGAAGCGTCTCCTCAAGCAACTCGGCAGAAACGCCAACGTCTATGTGGACGATGTTGTGGTGAAGACGGAGAAGCGTGGAACGCTGCTAGAAGACCTCAAGGAGACCTTTGAGAACTTGCGCCGATTTCAGATCAAGCTCAACCCAGAGAAATGCGTCTTTGGAGTACCAGCCGGCCAGCTTCTTGGCTTTCTGGTCTCAGAGCGCGGCATAGAGTGCAACCCTGTGAAGATCAAGGCCATCGAGAGGATGGAAGTGCCCACCCGACTGCTGGACGTGCAAAAATTTACCGGCTGCTTGGCATCCATCAACCGTTTCATCAGTCGGCTGGGCGAGAAGGCTCTTCCCGTGTACCAACTCATGAAGAAGACCACTTTTTTGAGTGGAACGACAAGGCGGGTGAAGCTTTTCTCCGGCTCAAGAAGATGTTGACCACTCCTCCTGTCCTGGCGGCTCCGACTCCTAAGGAGCCCATGCTCCTCTACATCGCCGCCACCAGCCGGGTGGTCAGCACGGTCATAGTTGTGGAACGCAAAGAAGAAGGCAAAGCACTACCAGTCCAGAGACCGGTGTATTACCTGAGTGAAGTGTTGTCCGCCTCTAAACAAAACTACCCCCACTACCAGAAGATGTGCTACGGCGTGCACTTCGCCGCCAAGAAACTGAAGCCATACTTCCAAGAGCACCCAATCATTGTGGTCTGCACAGCTCCACTGGCCGAGATCATTGGAAGCCGAGATGCCTCAGGCCGAGTGGCCAAATGGGTCATAGATTTGGCCCCCTACACCATCTACTACCAGCCTCGCACCGCCATCAAGTCACAAGCACTGGCCGACTTCCTCGTCGACTGGGCCGAGACCCAGTACCTGCCGCCAGCACCAGACTCCACCCATTGGCGAACGCACTTTGATGGTTCCAAGATGCGCACCGGTCTGGGAGCCGGCATCGTCCTCACCTCTCCCAAAGGCGACAAGCTCAGATATGTGCTGCAAGTCCATTTTGCCGCCTCTAACAATGTCGCTGAATACGAAGCACTCATTCACGGGCTCCGGCTTGCCAAGGAACTCGGCATTCGCCGGATCTTGTGCTATGGTGATTCCGACTTGGTGGTCCAGCAGTCGTCAGGTGACTGGGACGCCAAGGACGCAAACATGGCGAGCTACTGTTTCCTCGTACAGTAACTCAGTGGATACTTTGAAGGATGCGAGTTCCTCCATGTGCCAAGAAATGACAACGAGCAAGCAGATGCCTTGGCATGGATCGGCTCCACCCGGCAAGCAATACCAGCCAGCGTCGCCTTGCAACGCCTCCTCAAGTCGTCGCGAGAATCAGACTCCATCTTCGTGCCGGCTCCTCTTGAAGCAGTCGAATCCGACTTGAGGACCCCAGCAGCCGGCACGGGGAATTCAGCAGGCGACCCGGGGACTGCGGCAGCCGCACCCGGCCCGGGGACTTCAGAACCCGGTCCGGGGACTGCAGCAGTCGGCTCGGGGACTTCATCAACTCAGCAAGCGGCAGCCGACTCCAACCCGCCGCCTCCCGGCCCAACCGCCCTCGTGCAAGTAGCAGTCCTAGCAGTCGAAGAACGTGCAGCACCTTCATGGGCCCAGCCCATCCTCAACTTCCTGGTGAACAAAGAGCTGTCGACTGATGAGATCTCGGCCCAGCAAGTGCAGCGCCGGGCAGCAGCGTACACCATCGTCAACAGAGAACTTGTGAGGCGCAGTGTCACTGGTGTTTACCAGCGCTGCGTAGAGCCGGAGCAAGGCCAAGCAATCCTCAAAGATATCCATCAAGGCGAGTGTGGTCACCACGCGGCTTCAAGAGCACTTGTGGCCAAAGCTTTCTGCCACGGTTTTTTCTGGTCGACTGCTCTAGAAGACGCCAAAGACTTGGTCCAGAAATGCAAAGGGTGTCAGAAGTTCCGCTCCAAGCCACATCAGCCGGCTTCTGCACTCAAGACCATCCCCATTGCCTGGCCTTTCGCTGTTTGGGGGCTGGACATGGTGGGACCATCCAAGACAGCACACGGCGGCATGACTCATCTGCTTGTTGCGGTGGACAAGTTCACCAAGTGGATAGAAGCAAAGCCAATTAAAAAATTGAATGGTCCGACTCCTGTGACTTTCATCTCCGACATTACCATCTGGTATGGCATACCGCACAGCATCATCACCGATAATGGCACAAACTTTGCCAAAGGCGCCTTGGCCCGTTTCTGCGCGACGCAGGGCATCCGACTGGACCTAGCGTCCGTTGCCCACCCGCAGTCAAACGGCCAGGTGGAGCGAGCAAATGGCCTCATTTTGTCCGGCATCAAGCCCAGACTGGTCGAGCCTCTGGAGCGTTCGGCTGGCTGCTGGCTCGATGAGCTGTCGGCCGTCCTCTGGAGCCTGCGCACAACTCCGAACAAGTCAACCGGCTTCACGCCTTTCTTCCTCGTCTACGGTGCCGAAGCCGTCATCCCGACGGACATAGAATCCGACTCCCCTCGAGTCACTATGTACACCAAAGAAGAGGCAGAAGAAGCACGACAAGACGGTGCTGATCTGCTGGAAGAGGGCCGGCTGTTGGCACTCAGCCGGTCCACCATCTACCAGCAGAGCTTGCGCCGATACTACAATCGGAAGGTCAAGCCAAGATCCTTCCAAGAGGGAGACCTTGTGCTCCGGCTGATCCAGCGAACAGCCGGCCAGCACAAGCTCTCGGCACCTTGGGAAGGCCCCTTCATCATCAGCAAGGTGTTGGGCAATGACTCCTACTACCTGATCGATGCTCAGAAGCCTCGAGCACGCAAAAGAGACGACTCCGACAAGGAGACGGAGCAACCATGGAATGCAAACCTCCTTCGAAGGTTTTACAGTTGATGCAGTATGTACCACGCCAACTTTTGTATTAAGTACGAAGACTCCGGGTCCCCCGAGAAGAGCTCAGGGACTGCCCTCTTTTATCTATATGATAAGATTATGCCTATCAGTGTGTTATTTCATTTAGTCCGCCTGGCACCGGGTTTGACCAGTCGACTCGGGGACTCGCCGTCTTGTACTATGTAATGCTTCCTGTAGCCGGACAAGTAATGTGTTGGCACTTAAGCTTTCTCCTGGCAGAAGCCGCAGCTCGCAGAGAGACTGTTCAGTCGGCAGGAGTCAAGGTAGAAAGGGTGTCTGCATGAAAAATGGCTAAGGACCCAAAGCATGCACATAGTCCAAGCCGGCTTCCCGCTTCACCGACCGGCTGCTGAATAGCCGGCCGGCCGGCTTCTACTTAACTTTCTAAAAACTCTAATCGGCTAAGTACTTGCCTCCTGAAAGTGGCTAAGTACTTGACCCAGCCACAGTCCGCAGAGCGGCTGTTCAGCTGGCAAGACGGCAACCGAGGGAAGGCGGCAAAGGAAAAGGCCGAGGAGCAGAAAGCAAGGAAAGATAGAACTCGGCGAGCATATTTACATATCAAAAGGCCCTTGGCCAACATTCAACAGAAGTTTGAAATACACCCCGCGGGTGGAATTGTGCGAAGTTAACAAAGTTTGTCGAGACTGATAAGCAGGTAGAAACAAAGATAAATTGGCAGCCTAGGAAGCAGCAGACGGGTTCGGCGAAAGGTGGAGTCGGTGGCGCCGGTTGGTGGAGCAGCTGGCTGGTCGGTCTCCGCTTGGTCACCTTCAGTAGCAGCCGGCTCGCTCGGGCGTGGCTCGTTGCTGGAGGCGCGGTCGAGATGAGGCTGGCCGTTTGCTCCAACCTCTGGCACCTCCTCTTCACTTTCCTCCTCCTCCCCGCCTTCTCCCTCGTCGCTGGAGTCGATCACTTCGGCCGAGTCCTCGCCATCCTCCGGGTTCAGCCCAAACCACTCTGGTGGTGCCTCGGCGCCGTTCTCGGCCAGCTCCGGGATGAAGATGCCGGTGTTGGTGTATTCGGCGATCGCCGCCGCTCGCTTGACAAGATCACCCTCCACCGCCACCAGCTCCTCCTGGGCCTCCTGTCGAAACATGGTCAACTGGGCTAGATTTAGCCCAGGGTACCACGCCTTGACGAACTCCAAGGCTCGGCGTGCTCCAGCCCGGGCTGAGGAGCCCTTCCAAGCCTCAAGGCGGCCAGCCGCCACCTCCAGCCAGTCGACAGTCCGGCTGGATGTGCACGGAGCCGGCATGTCCGGCCACAAGGCGGCGATCGCCTGGGTGCCGACACGCTGAAGGCGGCGCAGCATCCGATGAGCCGGCCGAAGACGAGCCTGGATGCTGAGAAGCTGCTCGCTAAGAGTGCGGGGGGCGTCGGCAGCGATCTGCTCGCCTTCTGCCCTCTGTCCTTCGCGATCGGCCTCGATAGCCTGGTTGGCAGCACTAGAGTGACCTGGGAAGAAGTCTGCTCGGACCAAAAAGCAAAAGAGTCAAATCAGAAACAAGAAGCCGGCCTGATCAGAAGCTGGTGGCTCGAAGAAAAGAGTAAAGAAGGAAGCTCACCGTCAACCATGTCTTCAATCTCGCCGAAGCCGGCGGTCAGCATTGCCTCCTTATCAGTCCAGGCGGAGCGTTCGGTCTCGAACTCAGCAAGGAGACCGGCCTCCTTGTCCTCCGCCTCCTTCTGGGCCTTCTTGAGAAGCTCCGCCTGCTCCGCCAGTTGCGTGACCAGCCGGTCACGCTCCTCGGCCAGCTTGCTGCAGTCCACCTCCTTCGCATGCAGCGCGGTGTTGGCTTCACCCAGCTGCTGCTGCAGGGCGGCGTTGGCCTCTGCAAAAGCAGAAGAAGAAAAGGACATCAACAATCAACAAAGAGAGATATAGTTGCTGGGAAGGTCCGGCCCGACTGCTCAGCAGTCGGCCCGAATCTCGGGGACTACAGCCCGCGGGTGCACCAGCGCGTCCCCGTGGAGAAAGAAGTTATCAAATATCAACAGAGAAGAAGAACAGTTGCCAGGAAGATCTGGCCCGACTGCTCAGCAGTCGGCCCGAATCTTGAGGACTACAGCTCGCGGGTGCGCCAGCGCGCCCCCGCGGAGAAAGAAAAAGACTTACTATGGCTCTCCGACAAGTCGACGGTCCGTTGATCCAACTCCTGAACTTTGGAGTTGAAGGCGGCTGCACGGAGGTTACGATAATCCTGCAGCAAAGATATCAGACAATATTAGTACTCGGAGCTTGCCAATTAAAGTTCCGAGTCGCCTGCTCAGCAGCCGGCCCGAAACTCGGGGACTACACCCAGTGGGTGCGCTGGCGCGCCCCAACGGAGCAATACAAGAATTAAAAACAAAGAAGCAAGAAGCATACCCGGACGGCTGCTCGCGACTCCAGGAACGCATTGTTGCAGTGCTTGAGTGCATCGGCTTCAGCGCGGAGCTTGGCCTGGACGTCCAGGATCGCCTTGTTCAAAGGGCCCGTCCCGCCTCCCCGCACCCACCCAGTGGGCGCGGCGCTGGTCGCCTCGGCATCCGGGATTGAGGAGCTCGCAGCACCGGTCTCTAGCGAGCGTGGCGCCGAGGCCGCCTTTGCAAACCGGCGGCGCGATGGTGTGCGGACCTCAGGAGTCGGACCAGTTACCATCTCGTCTCCGGCTGGCGGCACCGGTGCGTCCGCCGGCTGCTCCTCTAGCACATCTCCAGACGGCGGTGGCGGAGGCACGATTACGTCCGGCATGACGACGTAGCCGCCGTCCCTCTCCATGATCGGGTGCTCATCGCCGGCTCCCCCAGTCGGCGCCATGAACTCTGGTGGTGGCGGCGCGGAGTTCAGGGGGATGACGAATACCGCCGACTGGCGGCGCGCGGCCTCTTTGGCCTGCTCCTTCGCCGCGGTAGCGGCCTCGGCCTCCGCCAGCTTCTTCAAGGCGGCGGCCTCCGCCTTGTCTTCCTCCGCCTTCTCCAGGCGGGCGGCTTCCCGCTCCTCGCGTGCCTCCCGCACGTTTCGCTCCGTCACCTCCCGGAGGTCGGCGGGCGGATCGATTCGCCGGGTGGTGGTGGAGGTCTCCGCCGACCCAACGATGGAGGCGGCGGCCGACTTCTCGAGAGAGAGCGGAGCCCTAAATCAAGAAAATAAAGCAAAGGAAGTTCAGAAAGAATCGGCAAGAAAGAAGAGCACCAGGAAAAGATGCTTACGCCGACACCATAGGAGGCGCCTTCGGGAGCTTCTGGTATTTGGCCGCCTTTGCGGCGGCCTCCTTCCGCCTGGTCGCGGCGGTCAGATTCTTGGCCTTCTTTGGCGCGCTGCCGAACAAGGCGGCGCCTTGCTTACGCTTGCGCGTGCCACCTCGGGCAGTCGGCTCGACGGAGGGGCCCGCGTCCGCCCTGCCGGCATCCCGCGCGGGCGCGGCTCGTCTTCCTCCTCGTCGTCGTCAGGCCAGTTCTCGATGCCGCCTTCTTCGGAGCCGCCTGCTTCGTAGACGTCGCCTGTGGTGGTGTCCTCCAAGGCGGCCGCCCCCAAGTCGGGGTCGTCCACGTCGCTCACCGCCCGGTCCGGCTGGTAGTCACCGCCCGCCCCCACGATGGCGGTCGTCATTTCCGACATGTAGATCTGTTTCAAATGACGAGAGGCCGGCTGGTCAAGACCAAGATTGAGACTAAGACAAGTATCAGAAGGAAAGAATGGAAAAACTTACCGCAGGCGGCGGGTCGGCGCGGGAATATGGCCGCCTGCCGAAGCTCCAAGACCCCTCCAGCTTGAGGCTAGAGATCTCCTTCACCAAATTTGTGACCTCGGCAGCCGGCATCTCCTTGGTGCTCAGCCGGCACGGGTCGCGATGCCCGCTCATCCGGCTGATCAGGTGCGGCCGGCCTTGAAGCGGGAGAACCCGGCACGTGACGAAGGCGACCAGCAAGTCGGACGCCTTGAGGCCTTCGGCTTCGGTCAGCTCCCGGAGTCGTTGAATGGCGGCGGCGCCGTCTGCTGATACCGGCTTCGGCTTGTAGCCCCAGCTGGCCCGAGGCTCTGCCGGCGGGCCGGCTACATAAGCCGGCAGGGTGATGAAGTCGATGGCCGGGTCCACGTTCTCCACGTAGAAGTAAGATTGCTGCCACATCTTAACCGATTGTGGCAGCTTGATGGTGGGGAAGGCGTTCGTCGGCGAAGGCCAACGAACCGCGACGAAGGCACCACATTGGGTAGCCACCTCCCGGACGGAGGTGCCCAGCTTGGTGTAGAAGAATGCTCCCCACAACTCGAGGGTGGGGAGGATGCCGAGATAGCCTTCGCACATCGTGACGAAGGTGACCAGGAGCATCACGGTGTTGGGCGTGATGTGATGAGGCTGGAGGTGATAAAACTCAAGAAACGAGCGGAGAAAGCTGCTCGCCGGCAGGCCGAAGCCGCGGATGAAGTGCGAGCGGAAGACGACCCGCTCGCCCTCCCCCGGCGTCGGCGAGATCTCTCCCTCCGGCGGCACACGCGCCTTCACATAGCCCGCGCTGGGGAGACGCCGCGTCTCGCGGAGGAAAGTGATATGGTCTTCGTTGACGTTGGACCCGTCCCAGTCTCCTCCTCGCTCGCGCGCCATGGAGAGCTCGACGAAGAAAGGGCGCAGCGAGGGAGCTGAGAATGGAGCGGGGCAAAGAGGGCTCGGGGCGGACGAACTCGACGGAGACGAGCTGCGGCAGCGCTCCGGCGTGGCTCGGGGGCGCTGCGGCGAGAGGAAGAAGAAGGAGGCAAGAATGGGGTGGAGGGGCGCGTGTGCTCCGCCGCTCCCTCTCCTCTCCCTACTTATAGCCTGCGGGCTATGAAGCCGAGGGGGCGGGCGTGGGATCGTGGGATTAACTGTGCCCACGACCCCACGCTCCCGCATTTGCCGCGCGAGTTACTGCGTGCAGTAACTCCGCGGGGAAACTCAACCGCCCGCCTCGGCCGCAGCGGATCCGCTCGTGTGCCGAGGCCCGGTGGTGGCGGGCCCAGCCCGCAGTCGCGTCCCATCGCGCGCGTGGGCTGGCAGGCTGGCCCGGCTGGCTAGCGCCACGCGGCACGCCCACGACGGGCGGCGGGCCTAGAAGCTTAGCTAGCACGCCACCTAGTTCCCGCCGTTACATTCAAAATTCTAGATAAATCCGACTGGACGTGGCCAACTCCCCTTAGGCGGCTTGCGAGGAGCCGGATGAAGCTTCCACCCAGAGCACCCGGAGGAGGAAACTGTTGAGGCTTCTCGGCTCCTCCGCCGCGGCGCCTCACCAGCTTCGGGGACTACTGTCGGAGTAATGGGCCACGGGTAGCCTAACCCGAGTCCCAGAACCTTTCAAGACATCGGGGCCGGCTGCGCCCCTCAAGACGTCAAGATAAAGCGCCGCCTTCTAGTGGCCGGCTGGCTGAACGGCCGACTGCCAGAAGACGGCCATGCTCAGGAAGGCGGCTCCAAGACGGGCCGACTCCTAGCAGGCGGCCTCCAGAGAGGCCGGCTCCTAGCAGTCGGCCCATGGCGCCCTCAAAGTCTGCACCCCCATTAAGAAGACAAGACAGGGTGAGGCTACAATGTAGCCCATCCCCCCGTATCCAGGGTCGGGCGTGGCCACAGTGCTCCGTACAGGCGAAGATCTCCACCCGGCGCGGCACTGTTGCCACTCCGCCCCTGACGTCACTCCTGTCAGGCGGAGCCCTGCTCCCACGACCGCCTGTCGGTACGGCCCGAAGACGGCGGGCCCTACTAGTCAGCGAGAGCCCGGAAGACGGCGGAAGCCTCACCAGTCGGACCCGAGGGAGACCGGCTCCCAGCAGGCGGCCTGTTTCTTCCTCGGGGCCCATGCACCATTAACCAGATAAGACCCAGAGTGGCTACAGTGATCCCCCACCAGGCGGCAGGACTGTAGCCACGCTCGCCTGACCAAGCCTGCGTCATTAGCATCACGGCTACAGTAATCAGCAGCCGGCAAGACCCGCGAGCGGCGGGAGCAGCCTGTCGGCGCCATACCAGACCAGCCAGCGGGGCCCGCCAAGCGGCGGGCCCCAGCAGCCGGCGGAGAAGCCGGCGACCAGACACTACTAGGGAAAAGCCTAGCAGTAGCGCGAGTTTTAGGTATATTAGTAGCGCGGGTGCCCGCGCTACTGATACGACGCTACAGCTAATAGGTAGTAGTAGCGCGAGTGCCACCGGCGCTACTACTAACTTTTTTTTTGAATTTTTTTCCCGAATTTTCAAATTTCTGAATTATTTTAACTTCTAATCTCTAATCACCCCTCATCGCTGCTCAATTTAATCTCTAATCTCTAATCACCCCTCATCATTCCAAATCATCTAACTTCCCGGACGGTCACCATCCTCTCACTACCCCAGCCTGAGCACGCTTAACTTCCGGGTTCTATTCTCTCTCGTTTCCAAGTCTGCACTTATTGTTTTCCTGACAATAGTAAGATGTCAATCCTATTAACCCTCGGGAGTTTAGCTTGAGCATGAAGTCACACATTTCACTGTTTGAGTTTGAAACTATTGTTCTAAAAAAATAATTATTTAGTAACACTAATATTTCTTGAATAAGTAGTTTGACCATTGTTTGACCACAGTTTGACCATAGTTTGACCAGATTTGACCAAAATTCAAAAAAATGAAATAATTATTTAGTGACACTAATATTCTTGAATAATTATTTAGTAACACTAATACTTCTTGAATAAGTAGTTTGACCATAGTTTGACCAGATTTAACGAAAATTCAAAAAAAACTAAAATTTGAGCATAACTTTTTTCCCTTTTAGAATTTGAGGATTCTAAAAAATTGCAAACAGGCCATAGGTGGTCAAAATCGGATGCGGATTTTCGTGCTGAACATTTTGATATATTATACTTTTTTTTCTGACATCGTATGCAAAAGTTATACCCGTTTTACATTTTCCCTACACTTTTTGCAAAACATGTCCAAATTCAAGTTTTTAAATTTTCCTAACTAGTAGATGTAGTAACATCACTACATCTCGAAGGATTTTAATTTTTGAAGTTTTTATCATTTTCTTTTGCTTTTTACAAAACTGAAAAGGCGATCCAGGGGGGTAGAGTTTAAAATGGGACCTTTAGTTCCGGTTTGAAAATGGGTTGCATCCATCAGAGATCTGGCCATCGTCATGGACGGCGCTTTGTTGGATCTTCCTCTCCTTCCAGCAGCGGAGGAGGAGGAGGAGGAGGAAGGAGGGGCAGCGGAGGAGGAGGAGGAGGAAGGATGGGCTACGGTGGAAGAGGAGGTCACCGGATTTGAGGGAGACGTCGCGGAAGAGGGACGAGGGAGAGGAGTGATTTGGACGAGGAGATGGGGATTTCAGGGCTGTTAAAAAACCCAGTACTTAGTAGTAGCGCGGGTTTTTAATCCTCGCTACTATTATGGCATGTCCCGGAGGGGCACGGTTGAGACCGCTTAGTAGTAGCGAGGGTTAAAAACCCGCGCTACTACTATGGCATGTCCCAGGGGCACGGTAGAGACCGCTTAGTAGTAGCGAGGGTTAAAAATCTGCGCTACTACTACCAACTTAGTAGTAGCGAGGGTTAAAAACCCGCGCTACTACTATGGCATGTCCCGGGGGCACGGTAGAGACCGCTTAGTAGTAGCGAGGGTTAAAAACCAGCGCTACTACTATCAACTTAGTAGTAGCGAGGGTTAAAAACCCGCGCTACTAGTAAGTAGCAGTAGCGAGGGTTTTTAACCCGCGCTGCTAGTAAGCGTCTGTGTATAAGCTTTTCCATAATAGTGAGAGAGACTGACAGCCGGGTCCTACACCCGGCCGGATTACCATTGTACCCCTGAGGGGATAGGCCTATATAAACCCCCCAGGGCGCCCATGCAAAGGGTTCCAACCTGTTAGAATTAGACTCACACCTAGGGGGAGAGGAGAGCAAGCTCTGCCCTCTTCTACCTCTAGCATACAGCTCGAGGAGCACCATTGTACTCACTAGTGCCTTAGTGATCATGCGGAGACCCTGCAGAGCAGGACTAGGGGTGTTATCTCCTAGGAGAGCCCCGAACCTGGGTAAAGTGCGCCGGCGTTCGTGTCTACCCCTCATCCCGCTTTCAGGCACCGGCGACGTTCTACTCGCTCCCACCATGATAAGCCATCCATTGGCATATGTCGCACCCAACCCCGACAGTTGTTGTGAGAGGACTTTGTTTGACTGTGTGCATCTTAGTTATGCAGAGGCCGGGTGTAATGCTTAAACCTTCTAACTAATAAAGTGTCCCTAATCGGAAAATATAGTGTCACAATAATTTGAATATCAATCATTGGATATGCTCCATCCAACGGTTGAGAGACAGATAACATCAAATTCGAAAAATATTATCCGTTGGGTAAAGTTTTCATCTCACAAGATTCTGCCGCGTGCCCTTTTAATTGAAGGATCCTGATAAGTGCCACACGTGTGACACGAACACATGGCAACTCCGAACATTAAGTTTAGTGACGCAAGAATGACGACTTTTTTTCGGATGACAAGTTCCAGTTATTTTGGTTGTTTTTTCTTTTCGAATGGCAAATTTAGTTGTAAAAAATATCAAGGCTGGAGTGCTTCGTTCAACACGTGTGACACTTATCATTTGGGTTAAATGAATCCCCACTATCGTCTCATATTAGTCTACAAGTTTTCATGCCAAGAATCTGATTCTCCAATAAAAAAACACGTACAGAAGGAAATAAAATGTCGATAATGTATTCCTCCTGCTATTATATATTTCTTGACGTGCAAAACACGTACTAATTTACTAGTAATAGAAGAGGGGAAGAACAATACAAGGTCTGATAAAAGTTAAAAAGGCCACATCGCCAAAAGAAAGGAAACCCCACGCACCTAAACAAACAGCGACTCGAACCTTAAACAAACAGCGACTGAAAGCATATTTTTTTTCTTTCCAAAAGAAGGATTATCCTGGCCTCAGTGAAAGTACTTGGCCCTGTCCTTGAACCAATAGAATGCATCACACTTAATTTGCTTTGACACATGATCAAATGAATTGAACTTATTCTCAAATACTCTACCCCGCTGCGTTCTTTCCAGTTGGTTGAAGAAATATCACCAGTTGCAATTATCAAGAAATTGAATCCTTGCAAGATTTAGGCCCCGTTTGGAATGGGTGTAATTTTCTGTGCCCATCGGAATTTAGTTCCAAGTTTGAGCTAAATACCTGCAGCCACACAAATTTTACACCCATTCCAAACAGCCCGTTAGGTGTCGTTTCATGTTAAGCGAGATGCGAACCTTCCATAATTCCATTCGTCTCCTTCAGCCACAAGCCCTTTTGACAGTCAGGCCAGGTTTCAAGATTTTCACATTCATGCACCTCCAATACATGGAGTTTCATGAAAGTATCACGCAGTGCCGTCCATGAATAGTTGAGATGCTTGAGGAACCTTAACCGAAGCACGGTCACCTCCCAATACTTGTCCTCGCCTAGACTACTTATGATACCTCCCCTGATATAGAGTTTCTTCAGGTTTTTCAGCTCTCCAGGATTAACCCAGCAAGGAAATTCTGCCACTGGGAAGCAACAGATCTCCAGCTTCTCAAGACCCGAGGGGAGAACACAAGGCATTGCATGATTAACAGCAATAGTAGCAGCACTGCTTGATCTTGAAAGACGATTGCCACCGTGTATAGCAGGTACCGAGGATAACCCAGCCCCCCAAGTAAGTGTGAGCGACCGGAGGGCACAAAACTCGTTAATTTTCTCAAACTGATCACTATCTACACTATTTCCAATTCTAATGCTCAGCGTCCGTAATTTTTTCAGCATGACAAGTTCCTTGAGATGGCACGGGTCTTTGCTCCTAGTGTTTGCCAGAACAAACCCCTTGAGAACTTCAAGGTGAGAAAGCTTGATTAGTCCCTTGGGCATACCAGACAGCAAGTAGCATTCAGAAACGTCCAAGTACTCCAGCTTCACTAGTTTCACTATCTCCTTTGGTAGATCCTCCAGATTATGGCATGCTTTGAGATCAAGGATGACAAGTCTTGTGAGCTTTCCAATCGAGGTTGGAAGGGCCTCGATTCTCGATATCCCTCTGAAGCTCAGGTACTTCAATTGCTTGCATGACTTGACCTGCTTTAGGAACTCAGCATTGTTCAACTCTACGTGATGCGCCCGAGGGTCATAATCTGAATCCTGCCATCGTCCTAACTGCACAGTGCTCAAACATGTCTTTCCGGAAAACCATGTCTTGTCTAACTCCAGATACTGTTGTTTAATATTGTAGATTGTCAGCGCATCGCGATGGAAACTGGTAAGGATCTTCCCATCCTGCAGACATGCACGCCGGGTTCTGGTGAAGTCATTCTTGGAGCTGCCGTCAGAATTGAGCTCAACAAATGCTGCGCTCTTTGCAGCTTCAATCAGTAGCGCACGGATCGACGGTTGCACCTTGCACCCGTGGACTTTGTTGCAGTGGTATTTCTTAACTGGCTTAATGAATCCCTTGGTGATAAGCAGCTCATTAAAAACATTCTTCCCCTCGGAAACTGAACTCACAAAGCCTTCTCCAATCCACCAATGAATTAGCAGCCTCTTCTTGATGACTGCATCCTCTGGGAACACAGCAAGGCACAAAAGGCACTGTCTCAACCTCGTCTCCAGTCCATTAATGCTATCCTTCAGCTTCCACATCTGCACACTTTCCCTGTTAATGTTGAATTTATCTGCTGCTGGCATCAATGGACGAGAAGATGAAGCTTCATGCCTTGCAGCCATCGATCTGATGGAGACATCCTGGACGTTGAAAGAGTCATCCACCTTTCCCCATATATTTGATATCTCTTTATTAATCGCACAGAGCTTTTCTCGCAGGCCACCCATCTGCTGAAGTTTTAAGGAGCCTTCAGCATCTATCATAGGCCCCTCAAAAAGATCATCAAGATGTTGCTCAATGGCATCAAAGTTACTGTATATCCCTTTTTCATTCTCCTGGACCTTCTGGAGTACATCTTTGAGCTGTGACAACTCATCGCTGATATTGCCCAAGAGAATAAAAGCACCTGATTTGTCTTCATGGGCTAAGGCTTCTAATGAGAGGTGCCTGATGGTGTTCAAACATGTCAATAACGGCGAGAAGGCTGCATTGACAATGCTGAAGTTAGCATTTCCATCCTGCTTCTTTTTCTCAATCATGTCAAGTACATGTACCAAGTGATCAATGCCGTCTTTGACATTGATCTCATCTTGGAAGCTCGAAGGTTCCAATTGAACATTGCAAGTGTCTTTAAGGCGTGACAATAGTGGCTCGATGAGAGCTTCCATTGTTCTAAAGCTTTCATCAACCTCTCTCTTATTTATATCAATCACATGTAGTGCATCCTGCAAGCATTTTACTTGGCCATCAATCTTGGCAAGCAACTTATAGTTCTCAGATTTGTCTCCGCCATCAGTAGCTGCTGATACTAGATGATCAATGGTTTTTATAAGTTTCAATACTGGGGAGAAGACATGGTCTACAATACGCAAGCTCCCGTTGGCTGCTTCCATTCTTGATCGAACGGTGGCAAGAACATCGTTGATGCACTGCATCCCACTCCTGATGCCATCCAGGAGACGAGCTTCTGAGCCACCTTCTGCGGTCTTAAGGTCTCGAAGTGATTCAAAAAGCTCATTTTCATCAAAAGACAGTGTCTCAGTACTGGCTACTGATGTGGTACCATCCTCAACCCACCCCTCTTGATGCTCAACTGCCCATTTCATTACCTCCAAAGGTTCAGGAGCTCCAGATGCATTCCGGTATGTTACTCCCAAACTTCTTTGCCACTTAAAAACTGCCTTGCTAACAGACCTAACGCTCTCACAGACCCCCTCCTTGTCTTCCATGATCCCCTCAAACACATCTTCGAGATGTTGCACTTCCCATCTGATCTTTTCTGGAAGTTCATGCATTGTAGGACCCCTTCCGTCATTTTCAGATGAGCTCACTATCCCAAAGAAGCGGCGTCCAATTTCAGTAACACGCGAAACCATTGGCTCAAACACATCTTCCTCGATGCTTTGGTTGACAAGCATAACGACTGATGGAACCAGTACTGAAGATTAAAAGTATGATCAAACAAATATGATCTGGAAAGAAACAGCTGGTAATCTTTCTGCAGGACAACCAGAACTGATTAGTGATATGCTGGAGACCAATGGAAGCTTCAATAAATAGCACAAGTACCTCAGTTGTTTTACAGCACGACAGATCTTCTCAAGTTTATTGTTCTGCAAACCATGGCGAAGTTCAGCTTGCAGTACCAATAAGCAGAATTTGCAAGATGGGAACCAGGAAACTGCACGGCAGGTTCCTACCCAAGAATCTTTCAGAAGTATTATAATGACAACTGCCAAGTCTTACTTGTGGACTGAGAACATGTCAATTGGAAACTCCAAGGAAACTGTACTAGTAATATTTAACCAGGTTTGCTATTTGTAAGTTGCCGGTTAACTCTGTCAGGTTTCCTGGCCTTTGGATAAGCTTTGGGATGTGCTTGTGTCTGATTCTACACTGATCCAATCGTCGAAAAATATGCCACAAATAAATAAATAACCATAAGTTACCATAGAATACCTGCCCATATTTCAAACAAAGGCATCAGTGAGACAGTGACGTTCCAACAGCACATCACTAAGGCCCACCACATATACAAAATTAAATTCCGATGACTGTAGGAAGGAAAATTTAATGACCCAACGGTGTAGGAAAAAAGACAGCTGTGAGACAGTGACGTTCCAACAGTACAGCACTGACCCCTGCCACCCATTACAAAACTAAGTTTTAATGGCAGATGGAAGAAAACTGTAGTGACCTAAGAAAAATCCACGAAGTTTCCTAGTAATGTGCCTAAATAAGAAAAATGAAAAAAAATGCACAGGTAGTCAACAAGCCCACCTAAAGAAAGGCAAGTTCATGACGAGGAAAAAGTCCTCCAGATCTTGCTCTTCAAAATAAATATTCTCCTTCCAAGTGCGGGCATAGTTGAAGGCAATCATATTTCTCAGAAAGAAGTCTAGGATAGAAGAGAAAAACCATGTCAGTGGAGCATCTGCTACATGCAATGGTGGAAAAGCTGAAATCGGAACCTGTCCTGGAGGTGGGCCGGTTGCTTGGCATTGGAAGCCTACTTCAGGACCTGCAGACACATTTCAGGATGATCCATTGGAGGATCAGTCGCATCGATGAGAGTGCAGTTCTTATGATCAACGTCAACAACGAGCAGTACCTCCAGCTTCTGCAGAGGCTCTGGTCTCTCACACTTGATACTGATGACGCGCTGAATAGGATCTCTCGCCATCTGAGAAAAAAGGGGGGCATTTTCTCATTTCATCAGGTATGCAGCTCGCCCATCTTTCGGAGGTTCCATTTTCGCCGTGTCAATAAGATAAGAGAGGCAGTAGCTAGCTTGAAAAACTGCTATGCACAAACATATAGAATCAGACTTCCAGCCAAACATACAGATATCCAGGAAGCTATGAGTTGCCAGAGAACATGTGGCAAACCTGAAGGTGTACTTGGTAGAGAGAGAGAATTGGACGATGTCCTAAGAATGATGCAAACTGATGACAGCACACCCGGCTTGTCAATTCTCCCCATAACGGGAATGGCTGGAATCGGGAAGACTACCCTCGCTCAGCTAGTATTCTGGCATCCATGGGTTGTTGATACCTTTGGTGATGATCGGATTTGGGTTTCGGTACCTCGTGAGTTTAACACCATGGTGATATTGAGTAGAATAGCACAAGTTCTAACCACCCAGCAGTGTAGCACAAGTGATTCGCCAGAAGAAGAAATGATAGAGCAGGAGGACTCCGTGAAACTGAAGTACCTTGTCAAAGAGAAACTCAGTGGGCAGAGATTTTTCATTGTACTGGATGATGCGTGGGATCAGGATCGGAAGAAATGGCAGGAGCTGATGGAAGTCCTTGATAGTGCTGGAAAGCCCGGAAGCAAGATGATTGTCACTAGTCGCATCCCTGATGTTGTAACATTGACCAAGTCCCTCAAACCATACACCTTACAGTGTCTCTTGCCAGCTCATTCTTCAAGTCTGCTCACACAATGGATGCAAAATCCTGCAGAGTTGCCACCACGGCTCATTCCAATCAGAAAAATGATTGCTGAAACATGTGCTGGCGTGCCCTCGTTACTACTCAGCGCATCAAACAAGCTGAAGAGCATACGGAAAACTCAGGTCGCTTGGCAGCATGTCCTGAGCAGATTTGATCTCGTCTTCTATGCAGACCGTCTTTTGTTGGATGCGGCTTATGTCAGCTACCAACATCTCCCTCCAAGCATCCAGCAATGCTTTCTTTACTGCTCACTGCTCCTAGTTCATAGCTTTACACCTGAACAACTGACTGACATGTTTGTTGCTGATGAGCTCATAAAACTGATAAGCAGCAAATCTGACATGCATCTCTACTTCTCCAAGATAATGACAGAACACTTCTATGGTGTAGTCCAGAAATCTCGACACAGAGGAAACACTGTTTACAAGATGCATCCTGGGATGCAACTTCTTGCACAAAGGATTAGTCGGGGATTCCACTTAGCAATAGATGCTAGAAAGGAAATAATTTGGCCTTCATGTGATGCCAGGTGCCTCTCCTTACTTGTTGATTGTGAAACAAGTAAGCTTCCACCAGAATTGTTTGAATTGGAAAGTTTGAGGACCCTAATATTGCTCAGAGATGAAAATATGCTTTTGTCTGAGAACAAGTGCGCAATCACCGATATCCCAGCAGAGTTTTGCCAACGTCTGATAGCTCTGCGTGTACTGCATATGCAATCTTGCAGGATCAAAAGGATTCCTAGGTTAATTGATATGTTACAGAATCTAACCTATATCAATCTTTCTCACAATGATATTGAGATTGTACCAGATTCAGTTAGCAACCTTCGATTCTTGACCCACTTGAATCTTTCACAAAATGAGATCATTGAACTGCCAGAATCAGTTGGAAAGATGCAATCCTTGCAGATGCTGGACCTGTCTCACTGTGAAAAACTTCTTGGCTTGCATGAAGCAATAAGCAACCTTGTGAATCTACATACTCTAAACCTTGAAGGCTGTCACTACCTTGCTGTATTACCCAAAGGCATGAAAAACTTGAGAAGTCTTACGTGCCTGAACATTCTTGAATGTCCTTTACTAACTCAAATGCCTCGTCAGATGAACCAACTCACAAGCATCAAGATATTGCCAAGGTACATTGCAGCAGAAACTCCCAAACATACCATCTCAGAGTTACGTCCTTTAGTTTATTTGAAGGAACTCGGTGTCCAGAACATGGAAAATTCTTCTTCTGCTGATGCCAGAAATGTAATCCTGCAAGACAAACACAAGCTTGAGTCACTGGCATTGAGTTGGACTGGAGATTGCACAGATCCTGAAACTAGCTCGAGAGCACAAGAAATACTTGAACATCTGAAACCACGCCGTGGTTTGAAAGTGTTACAGTTATTTTCCTATCCAGGAAGGAAACTTCCATCATGGATAAACAGTGGCGTACCTTACCTAAACTCACTTACTGATATCAAGTTGGTTAATCTGGCATGTGAAAGCCTGCCACCGCTGGGACAACTGCCTAACCTCAAGATTGCTGAAGTAAGCGGAATAGATGCTGTCACATGTGTAGATGACACATTCTATGGGGCCGATGGCACATTCTTCTCATTGGAGAAACTATCGTTCTTTCACATGCCCAACCTAAAAACCTGGGTACCATCACACAGAGAAGGACTTTTTCCCTGCCTTCAAGAATTGACAATCGCCCAATGCCCAAAATTGACAGCAGTACATGTAAAACTCAGAGCTGTTACAAGCTTGATCATGCTGATGAACAATGAAAATTTGATTGCATGTAGAGGATCACTCCAAGGTTTGTCTCGGAATTTAAGGTCTCTGTCAATTTCCCTGTGTGAAGAGCTATTAGAACATTCTCAATGTGAGGGGTTGCATGAACTTCATGGGCTTGAGGAGCTCCAAATTTCAAGGTGCACAGAATTAATTTCGTTACCTGGTGGTATGAGGCATTTGTCAGTCCTTCGGAGTTTGACTATAACAAAATGCACAAAATTAGAGACCTTGCCAGAGTGGTTGAAGAATATAACCTCTCTGAGATCATTGTGCATATCTGACTGTCCAAAGCTGCACATTCCCAAGAGTTTGAATAATTTGTCACATCTCCAAATTATTTTGGAGTGAAGTCCATCGGTTTTCCCTTTATATGGTAAGAACTGTTTATGTAACAGGAGCAAAGAATGGTTATGGTTATGGGTACATTTTTCATTCCCTCGCAGAAAAAAAGAAGAAAGACTGGTTATGGGTACATTTTGATGTTCCTTGTTTTAATAATTAATATTCTTGACATAAATACATGTGCGGCTTTGCACTACTACCAGACTATATGATGACTAGTTGAATGCCCGTGCATTGCTACGGAAGAACGAAAAAAATGTAGTGCCCAAACAATTGCTCTAATTCAGAAATGTGTGTCAAGCATGATGGCGTGTGATTTTCATTTATATAGCGAAAGACTGGTTTTCTCTCCCATTCCATTTCTCCTCGGCAGTGGTCGTGGTTGGAGTGGCAACGATCCATCAATTCTAACACGAGCAACTTCAGGGCCACCGTCCTCTTCCTCGGCTTGGTCGTGATTAGTACACCTGTACTGCACTCATGTGGCGGGTTTCTTCTCGGGTGTGTTCCAGATTGGTGCACTGACTTGCTTTGTACAAATTTAACTGTACCGTGGTTATTACGAACCCACTCACTCCCACCTCAGATGCTCCGTCGCAAGCAGCTATTGCCGGCAAGGGTTGGGCACACTAGACTACAGCCAGGGTCATCATGGCAATGAAATCCTTCACAGTTTCTAGTGTAGATTACTGCAGCTATATAGTGCTTGAAGATGACTCGTGGTGGCCGGGGGCCTGATGCTAGTCTAGCTACACTATTGTGTTGCCTGCAAGGTGTTCCATATCTATGGAGATGAGGAAGAAGCTAGACACGCACCTCCATATTGTCGGCACCTCTCCCCACTTTCTTTGTCGCCCTTCATGACCCAAGCCGGACTACGGCTTAGATCCAGCAATGGTGAGCTACACTAAAATTGCCATCCAAAAAAAAAACAAATCCCAAAAAAAGCTGAAACTTGCCATCCAAACAGAAAGTTGTCATGCTTCACAACTAAAGTTGTCATCCTCGCATAACTAACCTTGCCATCAAAAAACGTCAGGGCGGAATTGCTTCGTGCCACACGTGTGGCACTTATCAAGGTCCATTTCCCCTCTACTCCAGCTCGAAGCTAAGCTAAATTTTTCGTGAGGAACCGTAGCACACATCAATTATTCATTCAAATTTCAAGAGAAGTTTAGTGGAAAGCGCTAAATCTGACAGCAAAAAAAAAAAGAAGGAAATTCTGCATTAGGTTAAAAGGTGCAAAGACAAGGATCAGCAATCTGATTATTTGACCCAATAAACCTAGCAATTAGCAGTATTTAAGTTTACACTATGTTCTTGTACCATGAAAGTGGGGTCTTGAACATGTTTAAGTAGACATAAATGGTCCTTCTGACAGAATGAATAAGTTTCTATGATGGGGGGTACTGTTAATCCTATCATGAACCACTACAATCCAAACAGGTTGCTATGGCAAAAGAAGTAATAAATTTCAAAGCTGCAATGTAAGAATATTAGTAACTCACATTGGGCAGGCTTCGCCAGCATTGGCCGGACCGGTGCAGCGCCTGCAGTTGTGAGGCGCTGGCCACGCCGAGAACGCCGACTCCATAATGCTGAAGATCCTGCAGTTGAACAAGAATCTGAGCCCCGCGGGAATAGGGCCAAACCCGCACGCGGAGACAACCAGTGGTCTGTTCTTGGCGGCGACCTCTTGGGCGGCGCAGGAGCGGGAGGCATCGGCGAGGTGGATGGGGACGACAGAAACTAGGGGAGGCGACAGATTGGCTCGAGGGCTTGTGCCCTTTTTTTTCCGGTGGTTTGCGTCCGGTTCTTTCGAGGAACGAAACTACCGTGCGGACGACAGTTCCCGGCCCAACTTTGGTCGATGGAGGATCCAACAACGGTGCTATGCATGTACGGCTTGATGTGGTGATGTGCTGCATCGTTGGTAAATCGTCTAGAATTGTAAGAAATTATAAAATAAATTTAAAAAATGTGAGCACCAGGATTTCAACCTGATGAGTTAAGAAAACCAATGTCTTTTTAACCATCCGACAACAGGTTGGTTTGCATTTTTTTTTCTTTTTTTTATATACTAGGTCACTTAACTGAGACTTGATTAAGTTGACTGAGATCTAACCATGTCCTTTACAATATATTACTCCATCCTTCTCATATTCTTAGGCAGGGCATGTACAATAGTTGATAAGATAGTCTTATCTTAAGTTTTGCATGTAATTTAGAGATGACAAAAAAAATATCTACAATGGGTTATCTCTTGGCAAAATCTTTCGTCTTCGTTTTCAGCTCCGCTCGCTCGAGAATTGCCACAAGCGCAAATCCCGCTTTTTATGGGTCCAAAGATTCTTTCGCAAAACAATCCATCTTTTTCTGGTTTATCGGTTTTATAATGAAAAGTAGAGGGCCTTGTGACTTCGCCAACGACTTCTCCATTAGGTAGGTTTTTGTTAGCTTCAATAACTAGACATTTCTAAAAATGTGGTGACACATATTGTGCTAAAAGATCATCTTTTGTCTTCTCTTAAGACAAGTCTTTTTTTAAGAGTTCTTTCTCCTCCACCTCATCATTTATCCTATGTGGCACTACTAAGATAGTACCATTGTACATGCCCTTAGTGGCCAGCACGAAAATTACCGCAGCTTTTTGTTACTTGAACCATCGTATAGGCTGTTAAGATGTACGCATCCACGGGAGACCCAGCCAGATATTTGTTTCTCTTTCAGTAAAATAGCCACCGTGAGTGGTTGTTGACTTGTTGTGACCGAATGAGAGTGAAAAAGGCATCCTAGATTTTGGGATTGCACGCAAAAGTTAGTACATCCAACATTTTAGAAAGGAGGGAGTAGTTTGAAAAATCATCTTATATAATAAGGGGAAGTTGTTTTTTTTTGCGGATGAAAGGAAGATTTTAATTCATCAATCAGGACATAAGTCATTCTTACAAATATCAGTGACGTCTCCTGGTCCCGAACCTAACCACACCACAGTGCAACCTTCCGTCCGTCTAAAGAAGGCTAGATAATGGCTTGTATCATTTTGTTCCCTACGAACATGAGATAGCTTTAGCCGAACATGAATATTTAACTAAACATGAATATTTAGGGAAATGTTTGGCTTTAGTTGACGGATCACAAGCGTGAGATCCGCCGCCTTCTCTATGTCACGAGTGTCTTTTGGGTGTCTTCTCTCTCTTTTTTTTCTGCAACATTATGCGCGTTGTAAAATTGTCTTTTGCAACAACACTCATGTTAAAAAGGACAAAAAAATGCCTATATTTTCTACGACATCATTTGTGTCGTAAAAAGAAATCCGTACATGACAACACCCATGTTGCAAGCTGCATGCACATTAAATCTATCATTTTTTAATCAGCCATCCTAGCATGGAGCATGCCCTGCTGCGTATGACAAGTGAAGACACAAAATTATTTTAATGGGAGAAACTTGAAGGCGCCCTCTTGCCTTGAGGCTATGCCAACCACTTTCCTTTGGAGACGACCTTGCAATGTATGGCGTCGGCTTCCAAGTCTCCAGAGGCAGGTTCAGAGGCGAGAAAAGAGCACACTGTGGGTAACTGGGTACTCTGAAGGCATCTTCTCTTCGAGTCAACGGTGATTTGCTGCCGAGTCAAGCTCGCGGCGTCTTCCTCTCGACCACCGGCGGCCGCCACCGCTGCCGATCGATGACGAGCCTTTGGAGTCTGTGGGGAGAGTGGGAGATCCGGGTGCTACTCCTCGGCAGCCTCTCCCTGCAGGTGTTCCTCCTCTTCACCGGCGGCCTCCGCAAGCGCATCGTCGCGTCCTGGCTGCACTTCCTGCTCTGGCTCGCCTACCTCCTCGCCGATTCCATCGCCATCTACACGCTCGGCTCCCTATCTCGGAGCCAGAAGCTATGCCACCACACCGACGGGGAGGACGGCTTGCACCTCCTCCTTTTGTGGGCGCCCTTTCTCATCCTCCACCTCGGCGGCCAGGACACCATCACCGCCTTCGCCATCGAGGACAACGAGCTCTGGCTCCGCCACCTCCTCAGCCTCGTCACCCAGGTCGGCCTCGCGCTGTACGTCTACTGGAAGTCGTGCCCTTCCGCCGCGAGCCTCGTCGCTCCGGCCGTCGTCATGTTCGCCTCTGGCGTCCTCAAGTATGCCCAGCGCACCTGGGCGCTCAAATCGGCCAGCATGAGCAGCCTCCGCAGCTCCATGCTCACACGCCCAGACCCAGGACCCAACTACGCGCAGCTCATGGAGGAGTACCACTCCAGCAAGGATGCCGGCCTGCGCGCCGAGATCGTCATCGTCCCCGAGCGGCTGCCCGTAGACGACGTCCACGTCCCGGAGGAGCCGATGGAGTACGACGAGCTTGTCATCAAGGCGCACATGTTCTTCCACACCTTCCGCCGCCTTTTCGTCGACCTCATCCTCAGCTTCCAGGACCGCACCGACAGCCTCACCTTCTTCCGCCGCCTGAAGCGCGACCAGGCCTACAAGGTCGTCGAGATCGAGCTCCAGCTCATGTACGAGTCGCTCCACTCCAAGTCGCCCGTCATACACTGCCCCTCCGGCCGCTACCTCCGCGTTTTCACCCTGGCCGCGCCCATCCTGTCGCTCCTCGTCTTCTCCAAGGCCGGCAAGGGACGCTACAAGGAGGCCGACGTTGCCGTCACTTACGTCCTCCTTGTTGGTGCCATTTTCTTGGAGATTTACGGCATCATCCTGATGGCCATCTCCTCCTGGAGCTACGCCGACCTGCGGAAGTTGCGCAAATGCCTCCCGGCGGCGAGCAGAGTGGTCTTCCAGGCCGTCAAGTATTTCATGCCGGAGGCGAGGCCACGGTGGTCGAACCAGATGGCCCAGTACAATCTCCTCAGCTACTGCCTCAAGGACAAGTCCACATGGTTGACGAGAGTGCTGGAGAGTCTCGAGTGGGATTACAACATCCGCGTCAAGACAGCGTGGGACAGCTTATGGTACACGAAGCACATCGGCGTGTCCCTGGTGCTCAAGCAGCTCATCTTCAAGCAGCTCAAAGACAAGGCGAACAGCACGATGGATCCAATGAGCTACCGGCGGTTCGGGGATCACCGCGGGCAGTGGATTCTGCAGCGCAAGGGGTGCTACCAGGAGCTCCGGTGGAGCGTCGATGAGGTCGAGTTCGACGAGAGCATCCTCCTCTGGCACATCGCGACCGACCTCTGCTTCTACGACGACGATAACCAAACGTCCTCAGATCTTGCCCCCACCGGCGCCGGCAGGTTCGCGGACGAGGGCGACATAAACAGCGGGTCCAGGTTGCCGGCGGCGAGCAGGGAGATGGCAAATTACATGCTGTTCCTGCTGGTGATGCGGCCGTTCATGCTGACGGCGAGCATTGGGCAGATCCGGTTCGGCGACACCTGCGCGGAGGCCAAGAACTTCTTGGTGCGGCTGCGGGGAGGCGAGGCACGGGCGAAGGAGCGGCAGGGCGCGAGCGCGCTGGCGGCAGTGAAGGCGGATATCGACCCGCGGAAGGTGAAGGGGGACCGGAGCAAGTCGGTGCTGTTCGACGCGTGCCGGCTGGCAGGGCAGCTGCGCGGGATGGAGGTTAGGAAGCGGTGGAGGCTGGTGGCCGGGGTGTGGGTGGAGATGATGTGCTACGCGGCGGGCAAGTGCAGGGGCAACTTCCACGCCAAGCAGCTCAGCCAGGGCGGGGAGCTGCTCACGGTGCTGTGGCTGCTTATGGCGCACTTCGGCATTGGTGACCAGTACAGGGTCGAGGCCGGCCATGCCAGGGCCAAGCTCATCGTACACAACTAGCGCAAAGTTCGTTTTGCGCCTTAACCCTCCATCCTGGCATCTAAGATGCGTTCAGTTGCTAGCTATTTGTTCACACTTTTCTGCTATATCCTCTATAACACTAAGCTCCCTAGTTTAGAGCTCACATTTAACTGAGATTTTCAATTAAAATTGGGTCATTCGATTTTGACCTGATTAATAATTTCTCAAAGCTTTCTCATTCAATTCTTTTGTACCATGCTTCCTAATTTGTAAGGCCTTGGTATTTACTCTCGTAATCCAATTGGCTGTAGCATTTGTCTTAGGATCAGCGACAAACTGAACAGTGAGAGTGATTCGTCTAAATTACTCTACCGACCAAATACTACTACCCTCATCCTGGTTTATAAGTCCTCTTTGTATTTTGTGTCAATTTTTAACTAGAGATTTAACTAATAAAATATTAATGAATGCCACCAAAAATTATATCATTGGATTCATATTTAAACATAGTTTCCAATTATATTATTTTTTATGACACATTAATATTTTGTTAGTTAAATTTAAGATCAAAATTTGGCATGGAATACAAAGAGGACTAATAAACCAGGACGGAGTTACCATGTGGAAAAACTTCTACGCAGTATAATACTTTAAAAGACCGTATCGACCAAACCAAAGTATACCTGCCAAATGGACAAATTGCACATCATATACACTTCCACAAGAACAAAGTTTATGTATGCAAGTAATTCCAGATGGCAAGCCAATGGAACGGCGGAACCGTTTGGGTAGCAGGTCCTCGAGAGACTGCAATATCAAATAGGAGTAACTTATAACAGCAGACAGATGACTCATAAATCATACTGTGTCGGTGTGTCCTCAATGGTATCTTCATGCATATTCATGTCATCATTAGCACAAGGTATGGAATCTGAAAATTCTGACCCTCCATACCAGGCATGTATGTTGAGTAGGTATCAACCCTATATCCTCCTACAAATAGGGCTCAAGAGTCTGACAAAATTCTCCTAAACTACACATTAGAGTGCAACTATGCCAAATCATCATCAGTTTACTTGTGACAAGATCGCTGCCTTGGCCAGCGGAGGGTGAAGAATCAAACAGTGATGGAAAAAAAGAATGCAAGATCCTATGCCTGCTTCTTGTCTAGGTTTGCAACCGCCTGTTTCTGGCGCTTCTCCCACGCTGGCATCTTGCCTGGGAACGCCCACCGCAAGAAGCGCTCCCATCCATAGCAACCGCAAAACATAAGCATAGCCCAAAGCAGCAGTTTGCTCCTCATTCCTTCAGGCAAGGGCTCGAGCTTCATGTAGTCGTTCAGATCCCTGAACATATCCGATGTGATCACCGTGAAGAAAACAACAGCTGAATAGAGAGCATACTTGAATGGCTTGTTCTCCGATATGCTCTGGTTGAATGGGTGGCCCATGTAGTTCACAGCAAAAGTTGCCACCTGGATCATCATGTTCACCATGTATGAAACTGTGTTGACGAGGTTTGGATGGAACTCTGAATCAGGCTCAATGCATTCCTCTGGCATATACTTGGATGCTAAGTTGACAGCTGACATCAAGAAGAACAAGTGCATTGCAAACTGGCCAAGAATGGAAAGGAAGACGTATGCACAAAAGATGTTAGGATGAGGGCGCTCTGCAGACAGTGCTTGAAGTGGGCGAGCATGGGAGATGAAGAGGAAAAATGCTGCAGTGAAGACACCACTGATTGTAGCTTGAACATCACCCAGTTTCACACCATCCAAGTACATTACACTGAGAACGTATGCTGTTGCAAGGCAGTTGAGTCCAAGAATCTTGAACATTTGGAGTGTAGTGACTAGGGTGCTTCGCCCCTGGCGGATGATATCAAGCGTGGGGGCAACAGAGGCATGCTTTGCTGTGAAAGGCGAGGCCATGGATGCATCCCCAAGCTTTACAATCGGTGCTGAGCGGCCATCACTTTCATCATTCATTTCATCTAACATCTTCTGCAGCTTTTCGCGCTGTTTCTCAGCAGCAGTCAAGGGGCGGCTGCTGGGTGCTTTAGCGGAACTGCTAGCTGGTGGAACCAATTGCGATGATGACTCGTTAGCAGGTTTCGGTTTTTTCAGCTTCCCTGATTTGCTTTCAAGTTTGGATGACTGAGATTTCGAGCCAGCTTTCTGCACCGGTTCAGCATTTAACAGAGCTATGCCAACATGTGCCTGAAAATTAAGAATTTCACATCAATATATTGTCAGAAGGTGTATAACATATATCCTATCTTCCATTGGTAACACTCAAGAACAGAAACAATATGTTCACATCAATATGCTAACAAAACAGTAGATAGGACTGCCCAGGTCAAGAAATTTATCAAGTAACCTTTGAGTGTCCTACAGCGAAGGTCGCAGAACAACTATATTCAGAATAAGTGCAGAACAACTATATTTCAGAATTTGGCAAAATGGAACCAAATGCCAGGCTAATATAGGTCCAGCCTGCATAAAAACAATACATGGACATGCGTTTGTGGCTCAAACTTGCTCGATATGTTCAATATGCTATGCTTCTCATACCCCACTAATTAAAATATAAGTGCAAGAAGTTCGGTTCAATTTTACAAGCTTATCAGACAATAAAAGTATTACCAAGACGCTAACTTACAACTAATACTTGCTTCTCCAACCATTGCACAGTGGACTCCTTGTATAACGTTTACCAACCAACTTTGTGGGAATGATGTGGCCCATAAGCTGCTCCATAGGAGCTTACTACCCTAGGTCTGAGTTCTCTCCACTGCGGGATGGCAGGCAAACTGGTGAAGTGAATGGCTGTAGCCATAATAATAGGTGGCTGGATTGCATCTTTGCATAAATGCACGAACACCAGAGATGACCACAGCAAAAACAGAGCATGAGCTAAGGCCTACTCATTCTCGGAAGTGCAGGCAAAAGATCTAGAAGGCAAAGGACACAATAATCCAGAGTTATTGTGTTTTTCTCTTCTATGTCTGCAGCCTTCTTCTCTGATTTCATTCTTGTATGCAGTTGGGTGATGGGGCGATTGAAATCGATTTCCAGATATCCAATCTGTAGCTTCTTGGTCTTTTTTTTTTTTGTTAATTTCGGGTAACCGAGACAACCAAAACAAACAATTTCAGTTTTTTAGATTAGGTGATTCCTTTCTATGCGATTCATTTGGCTTCCATATTGTAGAGGCCAAAACAGATTTTTAGCAAATAATCTGAATTAACCGAATGAGTAACTGTTTCTGTGGAATGAGCATATGTAAATAAAAGACAAAGTTGTAGTAAGAAATATCAGACCAAAGTTGCCAGACAAGTTAAAGATCAAGTCCATCATTAGCGTGAGTTCCATATTCGGCTTCCTTTCTAAGAATCATAGAGAATATATACATAAAGGGCAATGTTGTAAGAAGAATATCACATCGAAACCGCCATACATGTTTGAGATCAAGTCAATCCCTGGCATGAGTGCATGACTAACAACCGTTTGTGTCATTGTGTGTGTAATGAGCACAATCATAGCATTGAATAATTATGAGAAAAAAGAGTGAATTAAACCAGGATATGAGCCAGGTACAGACCTGTTTCAGTGCACCAACATCATTGGTTCCATCTCCACACATCAGTGTCATCCTCCCAACAGTCTTAAATGTTGTCAGTACAAGTTCTTTCTGTTCTGGAGCAACGCGCGCAAAAACCTGAAACAACGACGCTTATAATGTAAATCAGGGCCTTCATAGTTTGAGAAGGTATACAATATGTTCTCACTTACCTTCACATGAGGAATGACTTGGACAACAGCATCGGTCCTTTGTAGCATTTCAAAGCAGTCCCCACTAATGCAAAGATCATGTGATTCTGATAATTCTTTAACCTCCTCAGCTCTACAAAACAATATATGCAAGATATTAGAAATGTCACCAAACAAGATATGTGTTTACATAGTTCTCGCGATAGCATAGATGAAGGGAGTGTTCGGAGTCCCTCCGCTCCAGACTCAGCTCGCGGAGCTGGCGGAGCTGCAGGCTAAAATAGTGGAGCTGGAAAATAGGTGCTCTACAGATCCTGTAATTCCGCGGAACTGGTGGATAGCCAAACAGGCCCGAAGTCATAGTTACCTAGTCCCCATTTACATGTGCAGTGGGGGGAGGAGAAGTTTGGAATGCACATGCTAATAGGGAAATCCAGCAGATCTTCCTTTTCCATTTTTCAACAAATAAAAAAAATGTCTCCTAACACCAATGCGTAAACATCTTTCTTTTCCCATGGAAAAAAGAATAGACATGATAGCCCTGAATAGCAAGAATCTTTGCCAGGGTACTAATTTAAAAATTATAGAAAAGCTTAGTACAAACACTAAGCACTCATCATAGCACAACCCAATGCATATAAATTGTTACCTGTATGGAACTCTATCAGTTTCATCGGGGGAAACCCACTCGAATCCACTAGTCTTCATCCGTGTTAAAATTAGAACCGGCTTCGAACAGATATTCACTTGGCTAGCAACATGACAAGCAGTCAAAGCTTGGTCCCCGGTGATCATAACCTAATACATTATGGAGGTGATGAGCACTTTAATCAAACAAAACAGAAAAGTTCCATTGTAATTATTCACACGTTATTGCTACTGATAAATCAATAGGAACCAAAGCTTTGGTCATATTACTGGTGTAAAAACACTCCGCCCAGGACATGTTTAAGGAAGCATGAAGATGCTTAGTTGTCACTACAGAATGACAAGTAACTTTAAGAATGGGCGGATATACCAAGTCATGCGAAGATTGTTCCAGTTCGAGCAAGACAGAGGCAGAATCACTCCTTATAGGACAGTTGAAGACCTGGTTGCAAAAATGACCCAAGAAAACCATTTAAAAATCTTCAAATAAGTCATTGGAGCATAATTTCACTATTTTAGGGTTAGTTACCGCAAAACCAGCAAAAATTAAGTCACTCTCCACTTGATCCCTTTCCAGACTTCTAGCTTCACTAACCTGTTATTCAAATACCAGGAGGTCAAACGACTCGTACCAGATAAACTTCTAGTACAAATTCAAACAAAAAGATATCAACTAAGAATAAAATGCAACTACTTGCGAATGCCCAGGCCTAATATTACTTACACTGAAGGAAAACAACTAGCAACTATGTTCTTCTAAAAATGTTAGTAACATGAAAGTTACGAATTGCTAATGTAGTAATATCTCACTGGCTTCCAAGTAAATATGCATCACAGTTCACAACTATCTAAGTAATGAATGATTTTCTGATAACTGCTGATCGCAATGCCGTGGACCAAGTAACACTACCAATATCTACAGTGCGGACCTACGATCATCAAAACAAGGGAACATCACTATCCCACAACACCTGGAGACTTGCTACTTCACCCTTCTACAAAACAGTACTAGTAGCTTAATTTGCAAACATGCTGTGCATCAGTTAAACACATGGGTATATATTGAAATGGATACTGATTTATTCCCCACTGGTGTTTTTTGCGTTTCAATGTTAACACAACGCTAACCACCATACTTTAAACTAGTTTGTCAGCACCAATTCATATGATTCCAGTGTCTAGTGCTAATGGCAGAGAATTTTCACCGCAAGCTACATGCATGCAGGATACCACTGGATCATCTGCAAAATTAAACTCAAAAGGAAAATTGACTGATAGTTGGAACTCATATGGTTCCTACACAACAAATAAAGAAAGGTTGAAAAGAAAGTGTTGCTCCTTGATCTTTACTTAAAATGCTATGCTATCTAATGGCTTGGGAAATTTAGACAAACAGTAGTACTAAAAGAAAAATAAAGGAACCATTATACTTCAATGAGAACTTACAGGCATCTCCGGAAGCAGTTTGTACGCAAGAGACAAGACCCGGGAGCCCTGACGCGTGTATTTTTTGTATGTTTCCACATACGCAGCAGGTAGATCAACTAACCTCTCCTGAATGGTCTCCGGTGCACCCTGGAAACCACAAAAAAAATTAAAAGGCGATATTCTTAACAGTTAACTGGAAAAGGTCAAACAAAACAAAAGATGGAACGAGTTAAAGTTATGAGGATCGCGACCAGAAAAACAGCTTAGACAGGCCTGCTCTGATGGGCCACAAATTATTCAAAAGGAACATAGCCAAAGACTATTCTCTGACCTAGGTAACTCAGGAGTTACAATCATTCAACTTTTTGTTTGTAACTCAATTTCAGTTCTCAACACACTCAATATATAGAACTAAAAAAACAAAAGGATGGATTGAACCATTGACTCATCTCGTTGTAATACTTTTGGTGGGATAAAATATAATAATTTAAACCAATGGATGGTCTCTTTGTGGCCACTCAACTGGCTAAGTTATCTTTATTTTACGTAACTAAATAAGAGTTGGGGAAAAAGAAAAGAACAAGGCATAAATAGATTACTTATATGGTGGATCCCGCTTCGTTTTCCATCTAAAACATAAGGATTGCAAAGATGGCAAACCACCAATGGCTAAACACATCCACAAGGAACCCAAGCCCAAACCCTCTGGAGATCATTTTTTATTTCCTTTGCTCTAAAAGTAATTTAGAGATGTCCATGAACAAGAGGACACTAATTTCTTCATGCCAAAATCATGAAACAAGGCCTAAAGAAGCAGTTTCTGAACAATCCCAAGTGTCTAAGAACCGGATCGATAATTTCATTTAGACTGTGGTAACCTTACCTTTATGAAAGCATAAAATTTCTCCTGGATACGGACAATAACAGACATTCTCTTCAAGTGAGAAGCAAAGTGATATCTGTGTACAATCTGTACAGGTTGGCCACCAGGCCTGCAACGAAGACTAGTCAGCTAAAATCTTTTAATATCCAAGTAAAATATATAATAACTCCTCATGATATTACTGGACTGAGTTCAGAAAAGGGAAAGGATAGTCATTGTTGGCAGCATGTTATTATAAGTCTATAATCAGAGGTAAGATAGTTAAGAACTCAAGATGGGGTGTACCACACCTTTACCACATATACAATAAGAAATTTCTCGCTGGTGTCGACCAAGGTATCAAAAAAGTATTAGTCAATCAAAGATCCAACTGATTCTATGTTTGCATTGCAAAATACAATAATGATTCATGAATAATAATTTTCCCATAAAGTAGTAATACTCCCCTGTCCTACTATAACTGTCCTCAGCTCACCATGCAATGCCAATGCATGCCCCTACCAATATTCAGACTAAAAACCTACTAACCTTTTTTAAAAGCATTTAAGCAAGGGTGAGTGGAACCACAGCCATCACTAAACTTGATTTCTACAGCGGGGAGATAATTTGAAACAGATTCTCCCGGGGCGGGGGACAATTACAGTGACATGAAGGGAGTAGGACTCGAGACTAGTTGAATTACAAACAGGGAAACTTCAATAATTTCAATTTGTTTGATGGAATAAAAGAACGCCTATCATTTTCATAAAAAAACCGAAGGACTAGTAGGCCCTTGATACCATGTTATGGGGGCAGCAGACTTGATCTATTGCCAAGGCTCTAGGGCCATATATACACAAGTAGAGGACATAAACTAGGAATCCAGAAATACAAAAAAGGAACTACAAGAAACCTAGTATAATACATATATCTCTCTAACAACTTAATCAAGTGTGCAATTGCTGACATAATTATATATGCGCAACAAGAGATGATGGCTTACCTCCTAGACATGGCTTTCTCATCAGAGGTGTAGATCCAGTCTATGCCTTTTATTGCAGCTTTTTCAAGGGGGTCACCAACCTTTAACAAAATGGAATATACCATTTAGAAAGGCATGTAAACTTCTTTGATTATGCTTCATGTAGACAGCTATTGGTGCTTATCACACAACACATACCAGTTTGTTGTCCACAAATACCAATGCATGGCAGCTGGATAGCACTTCTTGAATGCGGAGAGGCAACTTATTTGCGTCAGATATTAATTCTGCGTCGCTTTCCAAAGTAACAACTCCTTGGAACTCCTGAAATACGGGGTTCATTTGTTAACAAACCTCCAACCAAATGTTTTTTTATTGACAAGAACATAGTTCACCATATCATCCGATGTCAATGTTCCAGTCTTATCGAAGCAGCATATGTCAACCTGGTAGGAGAGAACTTGTAAGAGCTTGTACAGAAAGAAGAAAGAGGAGCACAACATGGTTCTCTTACTAACCTTCCCAGCAAATGGTATTCTGAATGGTTCCGTGCAGAAAATGCCACGCCGTACTAAAGCAATTAAAGATGTATTAACTGCTATGGACAGCTCCATTGGCAGTTCAGGAGGAATCACAGAAGTCAGAATAAGTGAACAACTTAAAAAAAGTTTATATCTGCTTCTTGTGGGATCCTCCAGTCCCTATATATGAATACACAGACACTTCAACGATAAAACAAAGTACATAATTTAAAAAGATAGTATGCAACTGAAAGATCAATGGATTTATCGATGGTGTTGCTATCTGATATTACCTTCATAAGCACATAGCCTGATGCAATTATCGCAAAGAATAGCAAAAATAGTATAAACAACCCACTTTCCTTGCTATTTGCAGTAACCTGTCACACAGATCAAATGTTAGCTTTAAATTTGCATACTCAGAAGTCAGATTTATTTTTCATTCAGGAAAGGAAGTTACCCTCTCAGTTGAGAATAAGATAGTTCTCATCAATTTTCCCTGGCTAGTCTCAAATCCAGTTCTCAATACAAAAGCTACACAACCACCATCAGGTGCCCGAAGATTTACAGACTGTATAGAAGAAAAGGAGTCAACGATACTATAAAGCTATTAAGGATAGCTCTCGTTAGCATGACAGATATATGATACATCTACCTTATCTGGCGTGTGTTGCAATATCTTTGTGCCACCAAATAGGATATGATTCTTATCTCTCTTTATCGATAACATTTCGTCAGGGCCACGGCCAGCAACTGAGACCTATATAGGAGAAGATGATCATTCAGAGCTAGAGCGAGATGAACAAAATACTAGGGGTATAGTAATAAAACATGTCTCAGAAAAGGAAAAACGGTACTTAGATGCTATAGTTGGATTAACACAATATACTTCATCTGTCTTGGAAGCATACTTTTCTGGCCAGAATCGTTTGGGCAGGTAAATTTCGGTAGAAAAATGGAAAAGAAGCAGTTTTGTTCTGCTTCACCACATATTGGCTCTTTCTTTCTTTTTTGAGAATAATACCAGCTCATTCAGTTAGAGGTGATGTTTGAACCCCATCATTTATGTTACAGCCACATTGTCTCCTCAAATGGTGGGCTGGAAACCCTTCTTATATTACCTATATCATTGCTACCTTGTACCTTGCTCACACGCATAACTGCATAAGGTATTTGTTAAGTAATCCAATTTCCATATTTTAATATTACATGCAAACCGTTATTTTATATCTAATATATGCATGTCTGGTGTACAATTAGAAACGTAAGTATATTTCAAAGGAGTGTGTATGCAGCTTTCTAAAAAGGAATATTTGTTGAAGGTCTGAATGGCACATCAGAACAGGAATGTTTCACTCCAAATTAGGAATGAAAACAACTTGCAGAATGGAACTAGCGAGTATAATTCCATCTTATAAAAACAAGTATGATTGGAAGTCCTAATTACCCCAAACAAAAGGAAGTCATATAATTAGCACGATCAGAAGAGGGGGGGTGGACGATAGAAGAAAACCTTCCACTGTGGAGTAGACTCTCCTGTAAGAATAGCTTCATTTACTATGGCAGATCCAGCCAGTAATAGCATATCTGCTGGTACAGATCTATCTTCACCACTAGGCGAGCGGCCTATTGACACAATATCTCCAGGTAGTAGTTCTGTGCCTGAGATTTTAACCCATCTGAATAAATAAATGCATTATTAGGATGTGATATATACTTGAACAGTGTAAGCACTAATTCAAATGAATAAGGCATACTTTCCACAGCGGTAAGTCAACACAATCTGATTATCAACTTTCACACGCCTAAGCTCAGTCAATGTCTTCAATCTATTCTTTGCCATAGTAGACTCAAATAGGAAGAGCATGAAAAGTGTAAACAAACTGTAGTACCAATACTCATCCAGACACCAAAGGCCAACACAGAAAACCTGTAGAGTAAGAGCTCACTGTTAGAAAAAGAAAAGACATATAAGCAAAATGCAGGTCAGGTGAGAAATAGACTAACCTGGAAAACGAAAAAGGGCTCCATGCATTGTTCCTTCATTAATTTCTGAAATGTGGGCTGTGGATACTCAAATCTAGAGGAAACAATTTACAGGCATTAGCCACTATAGCTAAACAGGTGTATGGCAAAAGCTTAAGCGTGCAAAGCTAGATACTCGATTCAATACACTGAGCAAAATACTGATATACAGATAATTCTCCTTGATCGCATTAAAGTGCATCAAGCATCAACCTCCATTGCCAATATTTGAACTTTCCTAGACAGATAGTTTATGTTCACTTACAGTAGGTTCTCCTAGAAAATGCCACTACAGACACATGTTTTGCACCCATTCAATATTCATAATTCGTTCCAGAACAGCAACATATTTCTTATTTAAGTGATTTTATGATATTTTGCATGCATGAGAATTGAATCCTATATAATAACTAAGTAGGTGATTCCCACTAACCTACTTTTCTCAACATGCAAACATGACACCTTAACATGAAACCATTCATGGGAAAGGTCCAACTCAGCATGCAACCATCCATGGGAAAAGGTCCAAGTCAACATGCAACCATACATGGAAAAGGTCTCAAGTCATTTCCATTTTATTATACTATATACTTATATTCAAAAAATATTTTACAACTATATACAATAATCAAATACAGTAATATGTATTCTCTGTTTCAATTCTCATATTATTAACCCAAATATTCATGGTCCATACAGTAAAATCTCATCAAAATATATTACAACCAATTCCAGCAGCAGCGTGGGGCATCATATATTTGCACATTTGCGGTGAACATATTTATGAATGCTCCAAATTCCTTCAGCTACTATTTATAGTTTTGGCTCTATTTCGCTAATGGTTTATGCATTGTAATGTACAAGAGGCTGCTATAACTGCATGTCAGCATGTGTGATAAGAAGGCACGTAGCACATCAACAAGATTTCTCTACTTTCTTGCCAATATCATCTCTTTTTTCATACCATGTACATTTTACATAGTCGATTTGGGAGTTCCCTATCGAATTGCACATTTTCAGGGCACTATTCCGCTACAATGTAGCAACTCTAGAAATAAAGAACAAAAGAAAACCAAGCGGAAGCTACAGTTCATGATGATGCCATCTATATCAACAACTATGATAAGTGATCAATTTACAGTCCTCTACCTCAACTACTGAAAGAGTGTACAAACAGGGAGCAAAACAGCAGCTTACATGTTTCTCCCCCACTTGTCCATAGCAGTGTTAATCTTGGCCTCTGTTCCATACCCGGTGCCCTTGATATAATGCCCAAATAAGTCCTTTGTCGGGTAACGTAGCTTGAAAAAGTTATCCTTCTCTGCCGAGTAAAAGAATCTCTGCTTCCGGAAATCAAAGTAGATCTCCTCCGTCTCACCTGACGTCGACGATGAGGCAACCTGAACAGACACCCAAACCACAATCAGTGACCAAACATCAAAAACACTACCAATTCACAGCAAAACCAGAACTAACTCACAGTTTTCTGTATATGCAGAGGCACAATCTCTTTCGACCCCAGGAACTTCGCCGGGATTACTTTGCACGCGTTCGCCGCATGGATGTCCTTAACCTGCAACGTAAGCAAGTGTAAGATGTTTATCCCTATATAGACTGCGCACCAAACAGGTGTGGATAATGTTGACTGTGTGGGGGGCGAGAGGTGGTGTCTCGCCTTGGAGTGCCCGACGAACGCCCGGAAGTCGACGGACCAAGCGGTGAAGAGGAACGCAAGGATGTGGGAGGCGGAGAGGACGCCGAGGATGACGAGGGCGTCGGTGAAGTCGAGCGCCGGGACGGCGAGCAGCAGCCAGAGCGCGTAGAGCGCGAGGAAGGGCCAGAAGTCGAGGCGCGCCGTCCAGTGGCGCCGCCGCAGCAGGTCCACGCCCTCCACCGACTTGCCGTTCACCTCGAACCGCGCCATGCCGGCGCCACGACCGCCCGGATCGGAGGGGAGACCTGCGGAGTCGCCGGGGGTTGCTCAGATCGGGTCTCGATGCGAGTCGGAGAAGGGGGCAGCGGGTGGGAGTTTGGAGGGGTTTACCAGTTCAGTTTCGACGGGATCGGATCGGCGGCGGGGGTGCGCCGGTGGCCGAGCGGGCAGCCGACGCGCGAGGGTTTTTCCGCCGCCGCTGCTGCTGCGGTGCTGTGCTCTGTTGGCTCGTCCTCTACCCCTCGGAGGGCCGTTTGCTAGCAGTTTTACGGTGGGGAATCTCACGCGGTCACGGCGATCTGAGTTCTCACGAGTGACTTTTTCTTTCTGCCACGTTTCCATGCTGCTACTACATAAAGAGAGGCAATCAGGCAAAGCTAAAGCTAAAGAGGAGTGATTTTCTGTTTTAATGGACTGTATACTTAGCAAAAGACAAAGTTTATATAGGGAAATCAAAACCATATATAAAATCCAGTTTTTAAGTGTAAGCTGGCATTTTGTAAGCAGTGTCAATTTTCTGAATATAATCCGTTCGAAATATGGTTGAGGGCGCAAAATTATTTGTTCCTTCGCAAATCTGTGTGACATTCTTTTTACACGGTTTCGTAGAAGAGCAAGAATTAGTCATCGAAAATCTATCACCGGTTGATCCCCTCAAACATAGGATCTTCCTTTGGCTCGCTTTTCGAGGACGTCTCAACACCAGAGATAACATGGTGAAGAAGGGATGGTCTGCGGTTGCTCCGTTTGCACATTGTGATGCTTGCCCTGCTGTTGTGTCCATCAACCACCTACTGCTACGATGTGCTACAGCCTCTGCTATATGGAGCAAGTTGATGTTGAACACTTTGGCATGCTCATCTCCTGACATTTTGACCTTTGTGGAGCAAGTAGGTCATCAACTCAGCTTCAAACGCAAATGGAATATTGCTTTCGCTGCTTGTGCCATTTCCCTTTGGCATGCAAGAAACGACAGGGTCTTCAATTCCAAAGTATGGACTGTGACATATCTTCATTTTTATGCAGCAGACCTACTTCATCTTTGGAGTCACAGAGCGCAAAGACAGCGAGATAGGAATGATTTACGGGTTTGGAGCCAAAAAATAACTGGCTAGTCTTTTTTTTGAACACCTGATGTAACCCCCCCCCCCCTTCTTTTTCCCCCTTCTTCTCCTCTTGTCTCCGAGAACGCTTGTGTCTTGCACCTGGGTGCACTGGACAAGCTTTGTAACTGTTCTTTATCATCAGGCCCTGGCCTGTTTTGAAATATAAGGTCGGCACCCAGCCACCTCCTTTGTTTCAAAAAAATCTATCACCGGCATACAAAGTATACTTCGATCGCATGCGATATTCTTTATGGAATATTTGGCCGTTGACTGGTGGGATGTAACCATAAAAATTATGAATGTGTTATGCACTCATGATATACTTTTTTAGATGGAAAAGGCTCGAGAAAGAGCCTAGTTTTGAATTAAACAAAATTTATGAATGTGCTACTCGTATTATAATCTCTTCGTTCCTAAATATTTGTCTTCCTAGAAATTTTAACAAGTGACTACATACATAGCAAAATGAGTGAATCTACACTCTAAAATATGTCTATATACATCCGTATGTGGTAGTTCATTTGAAATCTCTAAAAAAACAAATATTTAGGAACGGAGGGAGTACTTTTTTAGATGAAAAGGCAACTTGGGGTTTTCACCTGGTAGGTAGAGGGGAAGGGGGAAAGTAGACCCGGCGCGAGCGCTCCAGAAAGGTGAGCGGCGCCCGCGGGCATCGCCTAGGTCGAAGCCGGCAAGGCTGACTTTGGATTTCTATCGTCTTGCATTCCTGTCACCAGTACCCACCCAACGAAGAACTGATGCCCCCCGACGGAGCAAGCCAGGTCTTGGAGGACTCGCCAAATAAGCAAAGGGGGGAGGCGGCCTGATCTGAAGCTGAAGTTGCGCCTTGGCCCGCATCAACCGAAGGTCTCGCCGTCCATACGCCCGAGAAAGTGGAATACCTATGTCATGTGATCACTGGAGAGGGACTTTCCACATACCCCGAAAAGATCTCTGCCATTGCTGAACGGAAAACACCCAACACCATCACCCATCTAAGAAGTTTCTTGGGTCTAACTGGCTACTACGCGCGTTTCACAAATGGATTATGGCATCATTTCTAGGCCTCTCCATGTTTTGTTGAAAAAAGGGCAATTAAGTGGACAGATTACCAAGAGAAAGCTTGCATTAAACTCAAGCATGCTCTCATATCAGCGCTTATGCTAGCTTCATCGGATTTTGGGCAACCTTTTGTCCTCGAGACAGATGCCTCTCGCATTGGAGCTATAATGTTGCAGCAAGGGAGAGCAATTTTTTACTATAGCAAAGCACTATGCCCTACAAATGCTACCCTCCCAACCTATGACAATGAAACCTTGGTAGTTATTGATGTTGGAAATATGCCCTAAAGGCAATAATAAAATGGTTATTATTGTATTTCCTTGTTCATGATAATTGTCTATTGTTCATGCTTAATTGGAAACCGTAATACATGTGTGAATACATAGACCACAACATGTCCCTAGTAAGCCTCTAGTTGACTAGATCAATAGATGGTTATGGTTTCCTGACCATGGACATTGGATGTCATTGATAATGGGATCACATCATTAGGAGAATGATGTGATGGACAAGACCCAATCCTAAGCATAGCACAAGATCGTGTAGTTTGTTTGCTAAGAGCTTTTCTAATGTCAAGTATCATTTCCTTAGACCATGAGATTGTGCAACTCCCGGATACCGTAGGAATGCTTTGGGTGTACCAAACGTCACAACATAACTGGGTGGCTATAAAGGTGCACTACAGGTATCCCCGAAAGTGTCTGTTGGGTTGGCACGAATCGAGACTGGGATTTGTCACTCCGTATGACGGAGAGGTATCTCTGGGCCCACTCGATAATGCATCATCATAATGAGCTCAGTGTGACCAAGGAGTTAGCCACGGGATCATGCGTTACGGAATGAGTAAAGAGACCTGTCGGTAACGAGATTGAATGAGGTATTGGGATACCGACGATCGAATCTCGGGCAAGTAACATACCGGTGGACAAAGGGAATTGTATACGGGACTGATTGGATCCCCGACATCGTGGTTCATCCGATGAGATCATCGTGGAACATGTGGAAGCCAACATGGGTATCCAGATCCCGTTGTTGGTTATTGGCCAAGGAGATGTCTCGGTCATGTCTGCATGGTTCCCGAACCCGTAGGGTCTACACACTTAAGGTTCGGTGACACTAGAGTTGTTATGGGAAATAGTATGTGGTTACAGAAGGTTGTTCGGAGTCCCGGATGAGATCCCGGACGTGACGAGGAACTCCGGAATGGTCCGGAGGTGAAGATCGATATATTGGACGAAGGATATTGGAGTCCAGAATTGTTCTGGGAGTACCGGGTGACGACCTGCGTGACCGAAAGGTGTTTCGGAGGCCCCGGCAAGCGTTGGGGGGGCTTATGGGCCAAGGGGAGGGGGCACACCAGCCCACTAAGGGGCTGTGCGCCCCTCCCAACCCCTCTCACGTAAACTGGAGAGGTGGGGGCGCCTCCCCTAGGGCAGCCACCCCTCCCGGCTTGGGGGGCAAGTTTCCTAGGGGTGGGGGCGCCCAAACCCATCTAGGGTTTCCCCTGTGGCCGCCGCCCCTCCCCCAGGGAACCCTAGGGCGCCTCCTCCACCCCCTTCCCCCTATATGTAGTGAGGGAGATAGAGGGCAGCCGCACCCCTTCCATGGTGCAGCCCCTCCCTCCTCCAACTCTTCCTTCTCCTCCGTAGAGCTTGGCGAAGCCCTGCAGGAATACCACAAGCTCCACCACCACGCCGTCGTGCTACCGGAGTCCTCCCTCAACTTCTCCTCTCCCCTTGCTGGATCAAGAAGGAGGGGACGTCCCCGGGCTGTACGTGTGTTGAACGCGGAGGCGCCGTCCGTTCGGCGCTAGATCGGATCTTCCGCGATTTGAATCGCCGCGAGTACGACTCCACCAACCGCGTTCTTGTAACGCTTCCGCTTAGCGACCTTCAAGGGTATGAAGATGCACTTCCTCTCTCTCGTTGCTAGCATCTCCTAGATTGATCTTGGTGACACGTAGGAAAATTTTGAATTATTGCTACGTTCCCCAACAATTGAAGCACTAAGAAGGTGGAGACACTACTTCCTAGGCAACAAGTTGATCATCAAGCCATATCAATGGTCCTTGAAGTTTATCTCTGACCAAATATTGGCTGAGGGTATACAACACAAATTAATGATGAAACTTCTGGAATTTGATTTTACCATCCAATATAAGAAAGGGATATTGAATAGGGCTGCTGATGCACTCTCCAAGAAATATTATCTCTTAGTTATGTCCCAAGTCACTCCTATTTGGGCTCAATACCTACGGAACGGCACAACTATGCTAATGACTCTTGTTACAGAACAGCTTTGCACCTGCAGATTACACACTCTCCTATGGAATTATCAGACACTGAGGAAAAAACTAGTTGTGGGCAAAAATGAACAACTCAGAAAACAAGTTGCTCGTTGCATTACCCTCTTCACTTGTAGGTGGACATTCTGGCATAAGAGCCAATTACCAAAGGATAAAGGGCATTTTTAATTGGTCAGGATTAAAGAAAGACACTGAGACATTTGTAGCTCAATGCCCCTTTTGTCAAAGGTACAAGCATGAGCAATGCCTATCCACTGGCCTCTTGGAGCCTCTCCATGTGCCAGATATGGTCTGGGCTCATGTATCCATGGATTTCATTGAAGGGTCGCCCAAATCCCACGGAATGGATGTCATACTGATAGTAGCGGACAAGTCTCGTAAATATGCCCATTATATACCTTTACTTCATCCTTATTTAGTTCGGTTGGCATATCAAGCTTTTACTGACAACATTATTAAACTGCATGGTTCTCCAAGACAGATCATGTCTGATAGGGACAAAATTTCCACAACAAGTTATGGAAAGTGGAATCGAGGTATAACTCTTCTTACCATCCACAAACAGTCAGGCAGACAGAAAAGATTGAACCAGTGCCTAGAAACTTATTTAAAATGCACTACAACAGAAGAACCAAAGAAATGGGTCTCTTGGCTATCTCCAGCAGAGTATTGGTACGACACAACCTACCATACTACCCACAAAATGTCACCCATCCAAGCTATGTATGGGCTCCCTCCCCCTCTTATCAGTGATGTCAATTCCTGGTCCAGATGATTTAGAAGACTTATTGGAAACAAAATCGGCTACATCCTGGGACAAACTAAAACACAATTTGATACAAGCTCAAGAACGTATGAAAAGATATGTCGATTGAAAAGATCTGAGAGGGTTTTTAAAGTGGGGGACATGGTTTATTTGAAGATGACCCGATATAGACTTGCTACATTGGCTTCGGAGGAGCATTGAAGATGAGGAATGAATGAGCATCTCATGATCATACAATAGATAGGCAAAGTGGCATACAAGTTACAATTCCTAGAACACATCAAAATACACCCTTTTCATCTAAGTCAACTAAAACAACACTTGCCCCCAAAGCAATTTCTAGTCCAATTTTACTAAAGGTCAATCCTGACGGAACTCTGAAGGCAGCTCCGACACTAGTTCTTCCAGTAGACGAGTACCACGTGCGCAATGTGGCAGTTGTAAAGTGGCTGGTACAATGGAAAACTTGGCTCCTGATGATGCCACATGGGAGGACCCCGACTACATCAAGTACACCTCTCTAGAATTCTTCAAGAGGACAACTACAAAACGGCGCGCTAATTCTTCTTCAATGCCATGAGGTCATGACGATTCTTAGGGGAGGTAATGTCAGGCTCCAGCGACAATATTCAGTTAACTTGCTCAGTTCCAGCAAACCTTCACTTGATCCAACGGTTGTCATCGCTCGGGTGAAACCCTCCCCCGACGGCCTAGATCTACGCCATCACAAGTTATTACCATTTAAACTCAGTTAGAGTATTTTTTTGAAGCAGACAACAATGCTGGCTTTCCATTGATTTTAGCGGAAGAGAGAATGACAAAGGGGGTGATCAAGTGATCAAGTGCTGAGAACGGAAAGGAAAAATTACAGCTCGTCCTAAGATGAAAATCTGTGAACGTTGGGGGATATTCTATTATTCTCACGTCACATCCCCGAAGGGTTGCTCCATGCACCTTGCACCTGCCATCCTCCACTGTTCCATGTCGTGCCTACATGCTTCGGTAATGTGCCTCGCGTTCGCCTGCTTTCCTCTGAAGATGCATGAGTTGCACTCCAGCCAGATATGCGAGGAGATGAGCGCCACTATAGTCTTCGCGCCCTTCCTGTGTTCGGGGGCAGCTGCGGCCTCAATCCTCCGTACTCTGTCGGTTGTTGCTGTGCCCGTGCTCCAAGTCCTTTGGCTCAAGGATGGACAACCATTCCAGGTCGCCCCAATGCTCCAGACCTGCAGGGCGGTCGGACACTCCTAGAGCAGATGGACAGAGGTCTCCAGGCTGCGCAAACACATAGGGCAGAAGTATCCATTCTCCCAGCCCCTCCATTGTAGCCGATCATTGCACCAAAGCCTGTCAAGATGCAGCAACCAGAGAAACATCTTGATTTTGCCCGGAGCCCGGATTTATCCACATGACAGCTTTGAAGTTGCAGGGCTGGTTGTTGATGAACTGGGCGTTGTATGCCGATTGCATTGAGTACATGCCTGAGCTGCAGAGCGTCCATTTAATTGTATCTTGGGTTCCCTGCTCCAAGATGATAGCAGCTTGTCTGATCTCCCTCGCTAGTTGCACTTCCTGCTGAGCTATGGCATCCAGGTCACCTTGTTGCAAGTCTAGGATCCATCTATCTTCATGCAGTGCATCTTTCAGCATTCTATTCTTCCTGATGGATCTAGCAAAGAGCGGAGGAAAGGCCTGGCAGAGCTGCCTCCCCCCCAGCCATGAGCAAAAATGGAAGGAAGTTGTAGCTCTGTCGCCGATGGTCACCACAGTGGATGCGGCAAACAACGTCTTGTCAGAGGCGTCGCAAGGTGTACCCGTGCCTACCCAGGGTCTATCTGGTTGTTTCCATGATTGCCATAGCCATCGCAATCGCAATGCTCTAGTGAATCGAGGCAGATCATGGATGCCCAGACCGCCATATTGTTCCGGCATGGTCACCGTGCTCCATCCTACTTTGCATTTTCCACCTGATATCTCCTCGTCCCCCGCCCAGAGGGACCGCTGTCTCGATTTATCTACATCTTTGTAGAACTTCTTTGGAACATGCAGGGCTATGAACGCGAAAGTTGGCATGGCCGAGAGCACGTAGCGCACTAGGACATGCCTGCCTGCCTGCGGCATTAGCCTACCCTTCCAACCTGCAAGTCAAGCTCTGATTCCGTCCAGAATTGGTTGAAGATGAACTAGCCTAATACGCCCGATCGTAACTGGGAGACCTAGGTATCTAATTGGAAAAGCTGCCGTGGTGTCGCCAAAATTTTGCAGGACCGCTCCTATGTCTATGTCGTCGCATCTGATGGGGACTGTCGAGGACTTGGAGAGGTTGACACGGAGGCTATCAACTTCCTATCGTACTGGGTTTATGAAAATGACGGCGGCGTCGGCATACATGCTTGTGCGCATCCTCGTTGTCGTGCCCAGGATCGGGTTCAGAACGCCCGTCCTAGTGGCCGCCTCGAGAAGGCGGTGCAATGGGTCGATGCAAAGGATGAACAGCAGCGGCGAGAGGGGATCTCCTTGCCGTAGCCCTCGCAGGTGTATGACGCAGTATCCCGGATCACCATTGATGATGCAAGTCGAGGAGGAGGATGAGAGTAGCAGGGCAATCCAATCTCTCCACCTAGCCAAAAAACCTAGCCTCTGTAGTAACTCCATGATGTACTCCCATGATATACTATCAAAAGCTCTAGCTATGTCTAATTTGAGTATGAGCGCCGGAGTTTTGTTCATGTGAAGAGCTCAGATAGAATTCTGAACATATAAATAGCTGTCGTGGATACACTTTCTTCACAGGAAAGCCGTCTGTGCAGGCGAGATTATCCTATCTATAACAACCACCAATCTCATGGAAAGCACCTTTGTGATCAGTTTAGCAATGGAGTGGATGAGGATTATAGGTCTGAACTCACTCATTTTGTTGGCCCCGTCCTTCTTTGGTATGAGCACGATCATGGCCGTGTTAATCTCTGCGAAGTTTCCATCTGCCAACCTATAGAAGTGATCAAAAACAGCAATAACATCATCCTTTATTGTGTTCCAGCATGCTCCGAAGAATGTCCCCCAGAAGCCATCGGGGCCTGGCGCTTTGTCGGTCGGGGATGCCATGACAGCAGCCCAGATTTCAGGTTCAGAGAAAGGGTTGTCCAATCCCTCGTTTTGCAGGCTTGGCATGTCCAATTCCTCCCAGTTGATGGAGCATTGTCTTGCCTCTTTTCTTCCCAATAGGTTCGCAAAATGGTTGTGAGCAATTTGAAGCTTTCTCCTCATGGGTCGTGGCTGTGATTGTGTCCATTTGCAGTGAATGAATAAAGTTCTTCCTTCTTCTTGAGTTGATCTTTGCTTGAAAAAATGTCGTGTGTGCATCTCCCGCCTTGAGCCAGGTGATCCTTGAGGCCTGTCTTTTTCGTGCTCTTTCCACTGCTGCCAGTCCAAGTATCCTGAGTTTGAGATGCTTTCTTAATAGGAATTCATTTTGGGTCAGCCTGCTTCTCTCTTGAGCAACGTCAAGCCGAAGAATCACCTCACATGCCAAGTGAAACTGAACTTTTGCATCACTAAAGAGTGACTTGGCCCAAATTTTCAGATCATGTGTTGTCCTCTGCATTTTCTTCTTTAGCTTGATGATGGGGCAGGTGTGATTAACATGCCGTTGCCAATCTCTTTCAACGGTTTCATGAAAGTGTGGGAATCTCGGCCAAAAGGATTCAAAAGGAAACGTTGGTCTTCTGCGTGGGGCAGTTGTGTTTGCGAGTAACAACGGGCAGTGGTCTGAGCAGGCTGTTGCTGAGGCCATCAACATGAATGAAGGGAAGAGGGCTGTTGGGAATCGTAGCATAATTTAAAATTTTCCTACGATCACCAAGATGCATCTATGGAGTCTACTAGCAACGAGGGGAAAGGAGTGCATCTACATACCCTTGTAGATCGCGAGCGGAAGCGTTCCAATGAACGTGGATGACGGAGTCGTACTCGCCGTGATCCAAATCACCGATGACCGAGTGCCGAACGGACGGCACCTCCGCGTTCAACACACGTACGGTGCAGCGACGTCTCCTCCTTCTTGATCCAGCAAGGGGGAGGAGAGGTTGATGGAGATCCAACAGCACGACGGCGTGGTGGTGGATGTAGCGGGTCTCCGGCAGGGCTTCGCCAAGCTTCTGCGAGAGAGAGAGAGGTGTTGCAGGGGAGGAGGGAGGTGCCCAAGGCTTAGATCTTGCTGCCCTCCCTTCCCCCCACTATATATAGGGCCAAGGGAGAGGGGGGGCGCAGCCTTGCCCCTTCCTCCAAGGAAGGGTGCGGCCAGGGGGGAGTCCTTCCCCCCAAGGCACCTCGGAGGTGCCTTCCCCCTTTAGGACTCTCCCTTTTTTCTTATCTCTTGCGCATGGGCCTCTTGGGGCTGGTGCCCTTGGCCCATATAGGCCAAGGCGCACCCCTTACAGCCCATGTGGCCCCCCGGGGCTGGTGGACCCCCTTGGTGGACCCCCGGACCCCTTTCGGCACTCCCGGTACAATACCGATAAAGCGCGAAACTTTTCCGGCGACCAAAATAAGACTTCCCATATATAAATCTTTACCTCCGGACCATTTCGGAACCTCTCGTGACGTCCGGGATCTCATCCGGGACTCCGAACAACTTTCGGGTTTCCGCATACATATATCTCTACAACCCTAGCGTCACCGGACCTTAAGTGTGTAGACCCTACGGGTTCGGGAGACATGCAGACATGACCGAGACGCTTCTCCGGTCAATAACCAACAGCGGGATCTGGATACCCATGTTGGCTCCCACATGTTCCACGATGATATCATCGGATGAACCACGGTGTCGAGGATTCAATCAATCCGCATGCAATTCCCTTTGTCAATCGGTATGTTACTTGCACGAGATTCGATCGTCGGTATCCCAATACCTTGTTCAATCTCGTTACCGGCAAGTCTCTTTACTCGTACCGCAATGCATGATCCCGTGACTAACGCCTTAGTCACATTGAGCTCATTATGATGATGCATTACCGAGTGGGCCCAGAGATACCTCTCCGTCACACGGAGTGACAAATCCCAGTCTCGATCCGTGCCAACCCAACAGACACTTTCGGAGATACCCGTAATGCACCTTTATAGTCACCTAGTTACGTTGTGACGTTTGGCACACCCAAAGCACTCCTACGGTATCCGGGAGTTGCACAATCTCATGGTCTAAGGAAAAGATACTTGACATTGGAAAAGCTCTAGCAAACGAAACTACACGATCTTTTATGCTATGCTTAAGTTGGGTCTTGTCCATCACATCATTCTCCTAATGATGTGATCCTGTTATCAATGACATCCAATGTCCATAGTCAGGAAACCATGACTATCTGTTGGTCAACGAGCTAGTCAACTAGAGGCTTACTAGGGACAGGTTGTGGTCTATGTATTCACACATGTATTACGATTTCCGGACAATACAATTATAGCATGAATAATAGACAATTACCATGAACAAAGAAATATAATAATAACCATTTATTATTGCCTCTAGGGCATATTTCCAACAGTCTCCCACTTGCACTAGAGTCAATAATCTAGTTCACATCACCATGTGATTAACACTCACTGGTCACATCACCATGTGACCAACATCTAAAGAGTTTACTAGAGTCAACGATCTAGTTCACATCACTATGTGATTATCACTCAATGTGTTCTGGTTTGGTCATGTTATGCTTGTGAGAGAGGTTATTAGTCAACGGGTCTGAACCTTTCAGAACCGTGTGCTTTACGAATATCTATGTCATCTTGTGGATGCTACCACGCGCTATTTGGAGCCATTTCAAATAATTGCTCTACTATGCGAATCCGGTTTACTACTCAGAGTCATCCGGATTAGTGTCAAAGTTCGCATCGACGTAACACTTTACGACGAACTCCTTTCCACCTCCATAATCGAGAAAATTCCTTAATCCACTAGGTACTAAGGATAAGTTTGACCGCTGTCATGAGATCCTTTCCCGGATCACCATTGTACCCTCTTGACCAACTCATGGCAAGGCACACTACATGTGCGGTACACAGCATAGCATACTATAGAGCCTATGTCTAAAGCATAGGGGACGACCTTCGTCCTTTCTCTATCTTCTGCTGTGGTCAGGTCTTGAGTCTCACTCAATACTCACACCTTGTAACACAGCCAAGAACTCCTTCTTTGCTGATCTATTTTGAACTCTTTCAAAATCATGTCAAGGTGTGCTGTCTTTTGAAAGTATCATCAGGCGTCTTGATCTATCTCTATGGATTTTGATGCCCAATATGTAAGTAGTTTTATCCAGGTCTTCCTTTGAAAAACTCCTTTCAAACAACCCTTCATGCTTTCCAGAAATTTTTACATCATTTCGGATCATCAATATGTCATTCACATATACTTATCAGAAATGTTGTAGCGCTCCCACTCACTTTATTGTAAATACAAGTTTCTAACAAACTTTGTATAAACCCAAAAACTTTGATCACCCCATCAAAGCGTATATTCTGACTCCAAGATGCTTGCTCTGATCCATGGAAGGATCGCTGGAGCTAGCATACCTTTTAGCATCCTTAGGATCGACAAAACCTTTCTGATTGTATCACATACAACCTTTCCTTGCGAAAACTGGTAAGGAAACTTGTTTTGACATCCATCTGCCAGATTTCATAAATGTAGCTAATGCTAACATGATTCCGACGGACCTAAGCATCGCTACGGATGAGAAAAACTCATCGTAGTCAACTCCTTGAACTTGTGAAAATACTCTTTGCCACAAGTCGAGCTTCATAGACGGTAACATTACCGTCCATGTCCGTCTTCTTCTTAAAGATCCATTTATCTCAATGGCTTGCCGATCATCGGGCAAGTTCACCAAAGTCCATGCTTTGTTCTGATACATGGATTCTATCTCGGATTTCATGGCCTCGAGCCATTCATCGGAATATGGGCCTACCATCGCTTCTCCATAGCTCGTAGGTTCATTGTTGTCTAGCAACATGACTTCCAAGACAGGATCACGCATTACTCTGAAGTAGTGCGCATCCTCGTCATCCTACGAGGTTTGGTAGTGACTTGATCCGAAGTTTCATGATCACTATCATAAGCTTCCACTTCAATTGGTGTAGGTGCCACAGGAACAACTTCCTGTGCCCTGCTACACACTAGTTGAAGCGACGGTTCAATAACCTTATCAAGTCTCCACCATCCTCCCACTCAATTCTTTCGAGAGAAACTTTTCCTCGAGAAAGGACTCGTTTCTAGAAGCAATTACTTTTGCTTCCAGATAGGAGGTATACCCAACTGTTTTTGGGTATTCTATGAAGATGCATTTATCCGCTTTGGGTTCGAGCTTATCAGCCTGAAACTTTTTCACATAAGCATCGCAGCCCCAAACTTTTAAGAAACGACAACTTAGGTTTCTATAAACGGTGTCGTCTCAACGGAATTGCGTGGTGCCCCTTTTAAAGTGAATGCGGTTGTCTCTAATGCCTAACCCATAAATGATAGTGGTAATTTGATAAGAAACATCATGGTATGCACCATATCCAATAGGGTGCAGCTATGATGTTCGGACACACCATCACACTATGGTGTTCCAGGCGGTATTAATTGTGAAACACTTTCCACAATGTCTCAATTGTGTGCCAAACTCGTATCTCAGATACTCATCTCTATGATCATATCACAGACATTTTATCCTCTTGTCACGACGATCTTCAACTTCACTCTGAATTGCTTGAACCTTTCAATAATTCAGACTAGTGTTTCATCAAGTAAATACACTCAGCATCTACTCAAATCATCTGTGAAGTAAGAACATAACGATATCCACTGCATGCCTCAGCATTCATTGGACTGCATACATCAAAATGTATTACTTCCAATAAATTGCTCTCTTGTTCCATCTCACTGAAAACGAGGCCTTTCAGTCATCTTGCCCATGTGGTATGATTTGCATGTCTCAAGTGATTCATAATCAAGTGAGTCCAAACGATCCATCTGTATGGAGTTTCTTCATGCATATATATACCAATAGACATGGTTCGCATGTCTCAATCTTTTCAAAAATGAGTGAGTCCAAAGATCCACCTACATGGAGCTTCTTCATGCGTTCTACACCAATATGACTCAAGTGGCAGAGCCACAAGCATGTGGTACTATCATTACTATCTTATATCTTTTGGCATGAACATGTGTATCACTACGATCGAGATTCATTTTAGGTGCAAGACCATTGAAGGTATTATTCAAATAAACAAAGTAACCATTATTCTCCTTAAATGAATAACCGTTTTGCGGTAAACATAATCCAATCATGTTCAGCGCAACCACCAAATCTCGATGGTAGAGGGAGCATGCGATGCTTGATCACATCAACCTTGGAAACACTTCCAACACATATCGTCATCTCACCTTTAGCTAGTCTCCATTTATTCCGCAGCTTTTATTTCGAGTTACTAACACTTAGCAACCGAACCAGTATCTAATACCCTGGTGCTGCTAGGAGTACTAGTAAAGTACACATTCATATAACGTATATCCAATATACTTTGTCGACCTTGCCTGCCTTCTCATCTACCAAGTATCTAGGGTAGTACTGCTTCAGTGACCGTTCCTCTCATTACAGAAGCACTTAGTCTCGGGTTTGGGTTCAACCTTGGGATTCTTCACTAGAGCAGCAAACGACTTGCTGTTTCATGAAGTATCCCTTTTGCCCTTGCCCTTCTTAAACTAGTGGTTTTACTAACCATCAACAATTGATGCTCCTTCTTGATTTCTACTCTCGCGGTGTCAAACATCGCGAATAGCTCAAGGATCATCATAACTATCCTTGATATGTTATAGTTCATCACGAAGCTCTACTAGCTTGGTGGCAGTGACTATGGAGAACTATCACTATCTCATCTGGGAGATTAACTCCCACTCGATTCAAGCGATTGTGGCACTCAGACAATCTGAGCACACGCTCAACGATTGAGCTTTTCTCCCTTAGTTTGCAGGCTTAAGAAACTTGTCAGAGGTCTCATACCTCTTGACGTGGGCACTAGTCTGAAATCCCAATTTCAGTCTTCGGAACATCTCACATGTTCTGCGACGTTTCAAGAACGTCTTTGGTGCCTCAATTCTAAACCGCACTGAACTATCACGTAGTCATCAAAACGTGTATGTCAGATGTTTCGTAACATCTACAGACGACGCTGAGGTTCAGCACACCGAGCGGTGCATCAAGGACATAAGCCTTCTGTGCAGCAATGAGGACAATCCTCAGTTTATGGACCCAGTCCGCATAATTGCTACTACCAACTTTCAACTAAATTTTCTCTAGGAACATATCTTAACCAGTAGAACTAAAGCGCAAGCTATGACATAATTTGCAAATACCTTTTTGACTATGTTCATGATAATGAAGTTCATCTGATTATGAACTCCCACTCAGATAGACATCCCTCTAGTCATCTAAGTGAAACATGATCCGAGTTTAACTAGGCCGTGTCCGATCATCACGTGAGACGGACTAGTCAAGATCGGTGAACATCTCCATGTTGATCGTATCTTCTATACGACTCATGCTCGACCTTTCGGTCCTCCGTGTTCCGAGGCCATGTCTGTACATGCTAGGCTCGTCAAGTCAACCTAAGTGTATTGCGTGTGTTCCGAGGCCATGTCTGTACATGCTAGGCTCGTCAACACCCGTTGTATTCGAACGTAAGAATCTATCACACCCGATCATCACGTGGTGCTTCGAAACGACGAACCTTCGCAACGGTGCACAGTTAGGGTGAACACTTTCTTGAAATTATTATAAGGGATCATCCTACTTGCTACCGTCGTTCTAAGCAAATAAGATGCAAAAACATGATAAACATCACATGCAATCAAATAGTGACATGATATGGCCAATATCATCATGCTCCTTTGATCTCCATCTTCGGGGCACCATGATCATCTTTGTCACCGGCATGACACCATGATCTCCATCATCATGATCTCCATCATTGTGTCTTCATGAAGTCGTCACGCCAACGATTACTTCTACTTCTATGGCTAACGCGTTTAGCAATAAAGTAAAGTAATTTACATGGCGTTATTCAATGACTCGCAGGTCATACAAAATAATAAAGACAACTCCTATGGCTCCTGCCGGTTGTCATACTCATCGACATGCAAGTCGTGATTCCTATTACAAGAATATGATCAATCTCATACATCATTCATCACATCTTCTGGCCATATCACATCACATAGCACTTGCTGCAAAAACAAGTTAGACGTCCTCTAATTGTTGTTGCAAGTTTTTACGTGGTTTGTAGGTTTCTAGCAAGAACGTTTCTTACCTACGTATGACCACAACGTGATTTGCCAATTTCTATTTACCCTTCATAAGGACCCTTTTCATCGAATCCGTTCCGACTAAAGTAGGAGAGACAGACACCCGCTAGCCACCTTATGCATCTAGTGCATGTCAATCGGTGGAACCTGTCTCACGTAAGAGTACGTGTAAGGTCGGTCCGGGCCGCTTCATCCTACAATGCCGCCGAAACAAGAAAAGACTAGTAGCGGCAAGAAGAATTGGCAAACTCAACGCCCACAACTACTTTGTGTTCTACTCGTGCATAGTAACTACGCATAGACCTGGCTCATGATGCCACTGTTGGGAATCATAGCATAATTTAAAATTTTCCTACGCTCACCAAGATGCATCTATGGAGTCTACTAGCAACGAGGGGAAAGGAGTGCATCTACATACCCTTGTAGATCGCGAGCGGAAGCGTTCCAATGAACGTGGATGACGGAGTCGTACTCGCCGTGATCCAAATCACCGATGACCGAGTGCCGAACGGACGGCACCTCCGCGTTCAACACACGTACGGTGCAGCGACGTCTCCTCCTTCTTGATCCAGCAAGGGGGGAGGAGAGGTTGATGGAGATCCAACAGCACGACGGCGTGGTGGTGGATGTAGCGGGTCTCCGGCAGGGCTTCGCCAAGCTTCTGCGAGAGAGAGAGAGGTGTTGCAGGGGAGGAGGGAGGTGCCCAAGGCTTAGATCTTGCTGCCCTCCCTTCCCCCCACTATATATAGGGCCAAGGAAGAGGGGGGGCGCAGCCTTGCCCCTTCCTCCAAGGAAGGGTGCGGCCAGGGGGGAGTCCTTCCCCCCCAAGGCACCTCGGAGGTGCCTTCCCCCTTTAGGACTCTCCCTTTTTTCTTATCTCTTGCGCATGGGCCTCTTGGGGCTGGTGCCCTTGGCCCATATAGGCCAAGGCGCACCCCTTACAGCCCATGTGGCCCCCCGGGGCTGGTGGACCCCCTTGGTGGACCCCCGGACCCCTTTCGGCACTCCCGGTACAATACCGATAAAGCGCGAAACTTTTCCGGCGACCAAAATAAGACTTCCCATATATAAATCTTTACCTCCGGACCATTCCGGAACCTCTCGTGACGTCCGGGATCTCATCCGGGACTCCGAACAACTTTCGGGTTTCCGCATACATATATCTCTACAACCCTAGCGTCACCGGACCTTAAGTGTGTAGACCCTACGGGTTCGGGAGACATGCAGACATGACCGAGACGCTTCTCCGGTCAATAACCAACAGCGGGATCTGGATACCCATGTTGGCTCCCACATGTTCCACGATGATATCATTGGATGAACCACGGTGTCGAGGATTCAATCAATCCGCATGCAATTCCCTTTGTCAATCGGTATGTTACTTGCCCGAGATTCGATCGTCGGTATCCCAATACCTTGTTCAATCTCGTTACCGGCAAGTCTCTTTACTCGTACCGCAATGCATGATCCCGTGACTAACGCCTTAGTCACATTGAGCTCATTATGATGATGCATTACCGAGTGGGCCCAGAGATACCTCTCCGTCACACGGAGTGACAAATCCCAGTCTCGATCCGTGCCAACCCAACAGACACTTTCGGAGATACCCGTAATGCACCTTTATAGTCACCTAGTTACGTTGTGACGTTTGGCACACCCAAAGCACTCCTACGGTATCCGGGAGTTGCACGATCTCATGGTCTAAGGAAAAGATACTTGACATTGGAAAAACTCTAGCAAACGAAACTACACGATCTTTTATGCTATGCTTAAGTTGGGTCTTGTCCATCACATCATTCTCCTAATGATGTGATCCCGTTATCAATGACATTCAATGTCCATAGTCAGGAAACCATGACTATCTGTTGGTCAACGAGCTAGTTAACTAGAGGCTTACTAGGGACAGGTTGTGGTCTATGTATTCACACATGTATTACGATTTCCGGACAATACAATTATAGCATGAATAATAGACAATTACCATGAACAAAGAAATATAATAATAACCATTTATTATTGCCTCTAGGGCATATTTCCAACAAGGGCATCCCATTCCAAGTTGCAGAACACCTTATCTATACTAACCATCATCGGGTTTTCCCACTCATTTGACCATGTAAACCTTCTGTTTTTGCACTTGATTTCTCTCAATCCTGCTATATCAATACCTGTCCTAAACATGCCCATGATTCTTCTGTTCAAATTGAGGTTGTTTTTGTCGCGGGCTTCATAGATGATATTGAAATCTCCATTGAGGAGTCAAGGTTCTCCTTGTGGCGGTGCAGCGTGGGCGAGCTCAGCCAGACAGGCGTCCTTTCGTGCATCATCTACCGGCCCATACACTGTTGTCAGCCAAAACTCTGATCCATCCTGCAGCGATGAAACCTTTCCCGTGATAGAGAAATTCCCAACCGCATGCGTCACAAAGTTGACCGAGCCCTTGTTCCAGAGGACAACAATCCCCCCTAGTGCCAATGGATGGTAGAATGGCGCAGCCATCCAACCTAGCTCCTCCCAGTTCTCTGACAATACTGGGCATCCAAGTGTCTAACTTAGTCTCTTACAGGCAGAGGATGGTTGCTCGCTGTGCATCAGCGATCTCATGTACTGTCGTTCGCCTTCACTACAAAAAAAATACACTTCCGTGATGATACGTGTTTCTCACACTAGGTCACATTTTCTGTCATGCATGTACATCCATGACGATTTTATGAAAGAATCAAGATAGGCATACATGTGCTATCGTAGAAGTGTTCTATGACATTACCAAAATTATCATCACGGAAGTGTCCACTTCCATGACGATAAATCGTGCGTCATAGAAGTGTTTTCGTCAAGGGTGACCGACACATGGCATCCACCGTAACAGGTCGCCGTTAAGCTATCGGGTCCGGTTTTGGATCCGATAACCCGTTAACAGCCTAGACCAATGGGTATTTTCCACGTGTAAAATTCTCATTGGCCAGAGGAAACACGTGTTGGCTCACCGTTGGGACAGATGTCATCCAGTCATTGGACAGGAGGCGCCTATGATACGTCAACACGTGGCACGGCCCAACAGAGGCCCAATCCGGTGAAAAGGCCGGCCCGTTTGACTTGGTCAAAAGGTAACGGGCCGGCCCACGGAAAGCCTGTTAACGGCTTGTTCGTATATAGCCCATTTACGGCCCGCTAACTACCGGCTCATTACGGCCTATCAGAATTAAGCCCAGTAGCTTCATTTGGGCCGTCCAATATGATTCTAGCCCATTGTAACTTTCGGCCCATGTATGGCCCATGATGTCTTTCGGCCCATATGAGGCCCTTTGTAACTCTCGGCCCATTAAAGGCCTGAGATTAAACTGGCCCATGATGAACAGTGTATCGCTTTATACCCATTAACGGCCCATTATCCCGTCGGCCGTTTCCAGCCTGTGTTAACTTTCGACCTTCTAAGAGCCCATTTATTCTTGGGCTCATTTCTAGAATTCGGTTAGATATGGTCCGTTACTGGCATGTTCCATTTGTGGGCCAAATACAACCCATGGTTACATACGACCCGTTTGTGGCCCGTTAACCCGTTGGGCTATTTTCGTAGCATTATCAAATACGGCCTATTAACGACTCGTTATGGTCCATGAACAATACGGCCCATGTTTGGCGAAATGATTATACGCCCCGTAGAAGGCCCATGGATCCTACGACCCGTAGAAGACCAATGGATCCTACGGCCCGTAGAAGGCCCATGGATCATATGGCCCGTAGAAAGTCCATGGATCCTACGGCCTGTAGAAGGCCCATGGATCCTACGGCCCGTAGAAGGCCCACGGATCCTACGGCCCACAGGAGGCCCATGGTTACAACAGTCCGTGTGTTGCCATGATTATTGTGGCCTAATTACCAAAAATAGGTTATTGTGGCCACTAGAAAAACGCGGAAAAAGAACTGCAGTGACTGCAAGCAAACAACTAAACAAGACAATAAGGAAATAAATAATCAAGCAACTAACGCTAGCCTATTACAGCTATTACACATATTACATCCACTGGGCATCAAAGTTCGCCACCAGTGCAAATATAGGGAATAAAGCAGCATATTACATACACTGGCCGTCAAAATTGGCCACCAGTGCCAATAAACGCGGCAGCAAAACAAGTCCATAACTGAAACAACTTCAGAAGAGCTCAAGAAATGTATCTTGGGTATCCACCATGCTGGAAATAAGCTTAGCAAGCTTATTAGCTTTGTCCTGTTTGGCGCTAAAATCCTCCAACGCTTGCTGTTGCACCAGAAAGTATGCATCTAAATGCTCCAGGGACTTCCGCAGTCCTTCCACTTCTTGTCGCAGCACAGCTGATCGATGTCTTTCAGCTTATAGTTGAGACTCAAGAAACCGAACTGATTCAGACAGTGGGTTTGAATAGCTTGTGCAAGCGGTAGTGGCCAGTAACTTGAACAGTAAACCAAGACAGGACTTTGGGGTTGCCTCACTGTCTTCAAGATAGTTTTCCTTAGCTGTTTTATCAGCTTTGTTGGAGACCAACAAGGATGTCTCACGATCCTGAACCTTATCTGCATTACTCCCTTTATCATTGCTTAATAAGGCACTCTTCCCCAATATTCTATCAGCATTCTAAAAGAAGAAACAAGCAGACACATAACAAGTTTAGCATGTACTAGTATATGAAACTCATTTCGGTGAACCAGTTCATTAGTAAGGTGGAAAATATTAAACTACCAAGTCTTCTATTGCCAAGTACTACATTATAAAAGCATCAAACAAACATATATCTATGTCCTACGGTCACTGCATTGTCTTGCCAAATCAAAATAGATACACGGTTCAAATCACATCAGTTCAAGAGAAAGCAGCACTAAAAGAATACAAAGCGTGGGAAACTAAACGACACAACAAGATTTCAGATGGGTACCACGGGTCTACATGTACAACAACACTGTTGGCCCTATTATGATGCTAGTAATGTGCATGATATGAGAAGTCAACTGTATACACAATTGAAATTGAAATCAACAGAGCTATTTATAAGAGCAAACCTGTTAAAGAAACATGCGTAAACATACCTGTTGTGCCATTGGAGTTTCCATTGGATCGTTCAATTTAAAAATAAGTTTGTATGAGTAAATACAGTGATACAAGAGCAAAGCAGTATGCACGATAGCAATGGAATCTTAAATTAGAACAGTTGTTCTTCAGGTTTAAGCACTTGTTCTACATGAATAGAGTACAGTAAGACGCAAGCATATAGTACTTAAAATAAAATGAGCTCATAGACCTTACCACATTCTTGGTTCGGGACCAATAAAGAATAAGGCGTTCCCAATCATCGTCCAGTAAATGTGTCTCAGGAGAACGTAAGGGAATTTGATGAGTTTCTTTGTCAGTGAAGTATGTTTTCTTCAGGTAATTCCGATACTGCCACCAAGCATTCTTGAAGATAGCAGAGGTATTAGCACAGGTTACCTCATCCTGAGTTTCCAAATCGGTCCTTCTCTATAGAGAAAAATGGGAAAATTTGTTATATTATAACCATCATGGAGGTAGAATGTATGGGACAAAGCAAAGTAATTGCCATGACTAACATTACTTACACATAACTCCTGGACAAACACCTGCAACCGGCATTTTCCTTCATCTTTAGTATAATATTTCCATGATGGGAAGATACGAACAACATCAAATGCGATAGATGCTAAACTATGGATGGCTGGGTGTGCTTCCTCCACAGCAGTAGGTGTACTAACTGGTGGAGTTGGGGTTCGCCATGGTAGTACTGGCGCTTTGGGCACTGGAGTTGCCTTACAAACTGCTCTTGTTTGGGAGCTCTGTGGTGGATATGGTGCTGTGTCAACAAGAACTGGGTTACTATCTGCTGGGGTTGGGGTTAGATTGGGTGAAGCTGGTTCTCTGTCCATCGCAGTAGGGGTAAAATCTGCCAGAGTTTGGGTTATGTGTGGTATGGCTGGTTCTCGTGCATGTACAACCGTGGTGCTATCTCCACCAAGAGGTAGCACTTTTTTATTTGAAGACCGTGTTTTTACTCCGCTAGATACTGCCATCACCCGCTCCAATTCAAATGGCTGATAAACAGGAAACATAGTTGAATGTACAAACACTGTATGAGAGACAGATGCAATAGATAGTGTGAAAAAGGGCATTAAATAGTTGACATGTATATTGTTTAACTAAAACGGACAGCATGACATAATTTCACATATATGATGTCTATCTAAACTGGATAGCATAGCATAACATAATTCAAAGATATGATGACTAACTAAACAGGATCGCATGACATAATTCACATACATATTATCTAAGTAACCAGGATCACATGATTTAATTCACATATGTGATTTATATGCTAAGCTGAGGGCATTCGCATATATGATGTCTGAACTAAGAACATGGTGTTGAATATTGTGTATATGATGTCTAAACTATGCAATGTAAGACACCATATGCAGGATATGAGGAGTAGAACCGTGCCAAGTTAGAGCATACACCTCGGTGGGGGAATAGGACTGGTCATCTGTCTCTGAATCCATCTCTGAGGAACTATCGGGACCCAGCAAGAGATCTGCTTCGACGGGTAGCACAAATGGCTGATTCACAGGAAGACTAGTTTAATGTACAAACATTGTTGACAAATGGAAATTTAATGAAGAAAAGGATGGGCTAGATATCATTCAAATATATGATGCCTGGTTAAACAGGATGGCATTGCACATTTCACATATATTATGGCTGGCTAAAAGACATGAGACTGCATAGTTCCCATATATGATATTGAAACTAAACAAGTGGCATTACAGAACATGTCTAAACTAAGCAGATGACATATATGATGTTGAAAGTATGCACTGCAAGGCAACATATGCATGATATGACTAACATCATCATGCCAAGTTAGAGGAAACACCTTGGGGGGTAAATATGAGTGGTCAGCTGCGTCTGAATCCGCCTCAGAACAGATATCTTCCTCTGGATTACAATCTGGAGAGGGGGGGGAGGGTTTGCCGTTGAACCCACCATGGAGCGATGTCTGCATGACATTGTATTGCCGCGCAAAACTCTTCTCTTTTTCTCTACATGTTCACCATGACTGTGTACAATATCTGACATGCATACAAAAATATAGTGATATTATGTAAGGAGAGCATGCAGGAATCTAGACTAATGATAACAACCAGTGGATGGATCCAAAAATAATGATAGCAGGCTGATGATTGCTTTAATTTAATAAAAAATAGATGATGATTGCTTTACTATTTGTTTCCCACCCAAGATGAACAACATGGGCATACCCTAGGTGAACCAGATATTAGACAGAGATACTATTCATTGCTGCCTCGATATGTGCCCCACAACTAATTTAGAACTCAAGTTTGAACATCAATTTGGACCTGACTTGGAGTCTAAGAGGTGAACATGACAATAAAGTAGCAGGTAATATTAAGCAATGCATAACATAAGCAGAAACAAAAGAGTGCGATCTCTCTTGTGGACCCGTGTACTCCTTAGGTTCATCTGCTGAGTCGATGATGGTGATGCCGTTGTGGTGGGTGCCGGCGGCAGGGAAGGAGATCTGAGGCGGCGAAAGACGGTCAGGAGTTGGTTTGGTGGATGCTTCTATCGATGGAGCAACTCAGGTGAGGTGGACGACGTCGCGACAGGAGCAGGACAAACCACACAAAGTTTTTTTCGACACCTACCTGTAACTGAAGTAATTCTGTAAGGGCTCATTTGGCTTGCATGATTCTAAAAACGCAGGGATAGGAGGAAAAACACCGGAATAGGATAGGAATGCACATGGGAAACAGAGCATTTGTGAACACAGGATTTCTGTCAACTTGGATGTTTGGTTCATAGGAATTGGAGGAGCAGAGGAATGCAAAGAAACATGGCCAAAATAAAGTGAAACCATATGAAAGCGTGTACAGTTAGAATGTTATTCTGCCACTAATGCACTTGGTCTTGTTTTCATGCATAGGGTTTTGAAAAGTAGGTCCAGGTGGATGTTTTGCTCCATTCCTTTCAACAAAATGCATGAATAATTGAATAGTAGAGTGCCATAGGAAAATTTCCTATTGCTATGTTTTTCTGTTGAACCAAAATAGCCCTAATGGATCGACATGAATGTAGAGTAATAAGTGATGCGACAAGTGTACAACCTCTTTGTCGTAGCCGTGTCGACCTCAACATCATTGGGTTGGTCGCTGAAGAAGTTCAGGAAGAGGTGGCTATCGGAGGTGTGGAGGAAGATCTAAGGAATCTGTAGACGGCGTCCAGGGCACTGCTCTGTTGCGATGGATCGTTCCGTCATTGGAGCAGCTCCGGTGAGCCGTAAGACGTCAAGGCTGAAGCAGAACAAGACATACATCGTTAATCTCAAGTGGGATTATAATAACATCTCCAATAGATGACGTAAAATGCATTACCAAAAAGTGATAGATGTAAAATTTACATCACCAAAAACCACCTGACTACAACAGATGAGGTAAAAACTGTTGACTCTGAACTTAACTGTCGAAACTGAAATTTACTGTGGAATATGAATGTTACTGTCGAAACTGAACGCAATGGTAGCAGAGAGGCACTTCACATAGGATAGTTTAGGGAGGGCCTGCAGTTCATCTTCAACCTGCACCCCCCTGAGCCGCCAGCCACCACCGGCCGAACCCCGTGCCGCCTCGCCGCCTCGAAACAACTCCCCATCGCCGGTCCGCCGCCGCCTCGCCGCCCCGAAACAACTCCCCACCACCGGTCCGCCGCCGGCCCGGCCAACCCTCTAGCTCCCCCCACGCCAAGATTTTTCTCCGGCGATCCCCATGCCACCGCCCCACCACCGCGCCCTAGCACCACCGGCGAGCAGCACCCCACCCAGAACCCTAAGATAGATAGTGGGGTACCTCTCCGGCAAGCCCCCCTCCCTGCCGCGGGTGGTTCTTCCTCAACTCCGGCGAGACCCCCCACCCCCTGAAAATCGACTGACCCAAAAGTCGATTCAGTCGACTGAAGTGTAGCTAAATCAGAGTAGAGCAGTAGCACGAGCGAGAGGGAGAGCAGCAGCAGTAGCGCGAGCGAGAGCCGAAGCACCAGCAGCAGCGTGAGCGAGCGAGTGAGAGCCGGAGCAGCAGTAGCAGTGCGAGCGAGCGAGAGCCGGAGCAGCAGCAGCTGGGCGAGCGAGAGCCGAAGTAGCAGCAGCAGCGCGAGCGACCGAGCGAGAGACGGAGCAGCAGATCCGGCTGGTATGGCCGTCGCCGCCAAAGGGGCCTTGCACTGGGGGAGAGCCGTCGTGGAGATGTCGCCCGCGGCGCCGACTTCGAGGTAGCCGCTCCATGGGGGTGCGGTATGGAGCACCATCGGCGCCGGGAGGTCGAGTTAAGGAGAAGGTGAGATGCGATGAGTGTACAACCTGTTTGGTGGCGCCGAGTAGGCCTCGGCTTCGTCCGAGGAGTCGGTGAGGATGTTGCGGTTCCGGTGGAGCAGGTTAAGGCGGCGCTGTGGGGATGGAGCAGCCGCGATAGACGAGGCAATCGTCAGAGCAGCTCCTTGGAGGTGGAGGACGGGGCGGCTGAACCGGCGGGACAACGGGATGGATGACGGATCCTCATCCAGGGAGGTGGATGAGGGACGTCGAGCTGTTGCGGTGGACGACATCGTCGGGGAAGAGGCTCCGGTTGGGCAGCGCTGAGGTGGCGGACGGAGGAGGGTGGGTTTTCGCGGCTGGAGCGGAGAGGTTATGGCGGCCAGATTTCGAATGGTGAAAAGGAGGCGATGGGAAGGGGGGGAGGAACCATGACTTAGGGATGCGCTTGTCCAAAATGTAGGGTGTGTTACAAAAGTACCCCCACTGATTTGAACTAGCGGCCCTTTCGGCTCAGGGTTATAAGGGGGATTTCGCGTGTCGGGATTTGGCAGCTGGAGGGAGTTTTCACGCGCGTTGTAATTTCAAGATAGCAAGGCGCGTGTTGTGAAGGCGCCAGTTTCGGGAGCACAATATCTGAATTTTCAGGATATAACAAGGCGCGGGTTGAATTTTAGACAAGCCTAACGTGTAATATTGTACTCATACGTACCAAATCAATTCGCACTTCCCTCAATGAAAAAAATGAAAAAAATAAACTATTCACGCCACACAAAGAGAGAGTCTTGTCCTGTTTTACTATACAAATCTATTCAAAGCTACTCCCTCCTTCCATCTATATAGGGCCTAATGCGTTTTTCGAGGCTAACTTTGACCAAATATTAGAGCAATAATATATGACATGCAACTTACACAAAGCACACCATTAAATTCATGTGTGAAAGGAGCTTTCAATGATATAATTTTCACATTGTGCATGTCATGTACTATTAATCTTGTCAATAGTCAAAGGCGGTCTTAAAAAACGCATTAGGCCCTATATAGATGGAAGGAGGGAGTATGAATCCATGTTATGTCCAATTAAATTTTTTCTCTGGCTGTATAATGCATGTAACCTACTCATGCCAACATTTTAGTCCATTCCAAATGTCTATACTACTGCTGCAATTCGAACTGAATTTGAATTCGTTCCTCTATTTCAATAAGAATCTACAATCATGATTGTTGCCAACTTCAACCATCATTCGTGTATTACCTTAACAACACACCACATAATTATTATAGAGATATATATGAACTATGTGTACTATATGAACTCGCATTCAATTTTTTGAATACACTTGATGTTGATTCCAAATAATAGTACATTTGATGTACTAACTAGATATTCATAATCTAAACCATGTTCCATACGTACACCATGTTTATCACACAAAGTAGAGTGCCCCGCCCCCTACATTATGACAAGTATTTAGCCCTGAGCTGCAAAAGCCACACATTAGCCCAAATTATAATCAATGTTCTACATTATGATATCTTCTTCAAGTATCCGTATCCAGTTTTTTATAATGAATTATGATCTATGTTCGTCTTTAACACCTTCACAATCCTATTCTCTTTGTAGCTAGCTAGCGCCAATTTTCTATCGTGCATGCACACGCCCGCCCCCCTCTCACCCTCCCTCGGTGTCCCCTCCATCGCGCACGTTCATTATTTCTCTTTAGGTCGTTCACCCGTGGTGTGTGTAGGCCCCCCGACTCCTTTCCGGCACACACCGGTCGATATACCTCTCTAGCCAAGTGTGCCTACCACAAACACATACTTCCCCTCTTCTCTTCTCACCGTCCATGCCCCCTATGTCCAATACGGTTCCACGCAGGTGCACACTCCCGCCTCTCTTTTCATCGATCTCATACTCGTACACTCCTCCCCCCTCGACATGGTAGGCCTCTCGCACCACCTCCTAGCTTCACCCTCTCCCCCTGTCTGTCTCTCTGGACCTTATTTGCTTCCAACACATGCATGCATGTATACGTACCGATCTCCCTACATATAGCCAGGTCGACTATAATTCGTTTTCCCCACGCACCGATAGACTTACCTCACTAGTTATGTCTCTCCCTTTCTCGGACACACGACGGTTGATCTTCCTATGTAGTTACGTATGCTTACCACAACCATATCGTCTCCCCTCATCATCCTTGCATAACTCCCGATCCGTCTCTCACACGCACGTGCATTGATAGACAGACATCCCCGGCCCTCTCTTATTGATATTGCACTCGTACACTCCGTTTGTCTAGCAGGCCTCTCCCACCATTTGTGAGACGCCACTCCACCACCAACCCTCCGACACTCTACCTTTGTCTTTCTCCCAACCTTATTCCTCTGCTACACATATCCATGGATGCCGATCGATCTCCCTCTATACAAAGCTAGGCCTCTCTCCTTCTCCACACATATACTAGTCGATCTACCTCTCTACAGTTAGGTCTCTGCCCCCTCCCCCCCACACACACCGATAGTCGAACGTTGTAGGTAGGTATCCATGCCACAGAGAAAAACTGCACCTCTGCCCTCTCAAATTCCAGTAGGCCAGCCGCCCTGTATCTTTGACGTGGGCAAACACAAATTCGATGGCACTCTTTATCGATCGCGCAGCCACACACTTCATCCCTATTTTCGATTCTATCGATATCTCACGCTGATGATCCCTCCAGTCTCTTCTCGTGGATCGCTCCCTCTATATATAATATATCCATGACTCTGTTTCACACACATTGCATATGTTATGTTTTTTGTTTGAGATATCATCGACACATTGCCTCGGTTTCGCACAAACCATCTCTCTCGCACCCACCCACATACGTACCTGCACCTAAAGAAGAGGTGCATGCAGGACGCACGTACTCACGTCTCGTTCCCAGCCACACTCGCGCGGGTACATGGTGGAGTTCGTTTCTATACGAAAAGACAGCCCACGTGATAATTTGATGCGTGTAGCGGTTGTTTACTCGAAGGAGGGTCGAGTACCACGCCTAGACGGAACAAAGTTTGACTTGACGTGTTAGTATTAAATAAAGTTATATATTCCTCAAGGACGCAGCTTCGGTGCCTTAAAGGCACCTGCCTTTGTGTCACTGACATGTGAGGCAGACACCTGTTGGGCCCACATGTCATGGACAAAAAGCCAGGTGCCTTAAAGCACTGAAGCATAGTCCATTCCTCAATGGCACGTAGTACAGAATATAAAACGATTGCTGTGGGGAAAATGGAAAAATCCGCTCCACTATATACAACGGAGCCTGCCTGCCGGGGTTTGTCTCTCGTCACACCATCTCACACAAGGCGGCGGTGGCCTCTCTCTCTCACCGTTGGTCAGTGATACGACCGCATCCCGTCCGCCGGCGGAAAGGGAGGATGCGCATCGTTTCTCCGTTTGACGGCGCTGAGGCAACACGTCCCGATCTGCGGTACCCACTGTTCTCTCTGACCAAGCTCCGATGCGGTAGGGCCTTCGCCACTTGCTCGCCGCCGCAGTATGGGCAGATCTCGGCCGCCGGCGCCCTCCTAGTAACATCCCGACGACCCTCAGGTACAGCTTCCTCCGGCCTTGCTCCACTGCCCATCTTCCCACGTTGCTGCATGTGGATCTTCTTTAGTTTTTGCTTAAAACGTATCTCGGACGGCGTACTTTCCATCTTGCAATCTCGTCCTCAAACCATTTTTGATAAACCACCATGCTGCCATCTTTCCCTTATTACGTGGAATATGCTTCTTTTTTGTCGGCGTATGTGTCTTCAACTCATGCTATTGGCCAGTAATTGTTTCCTTTCTACCTCTTTTTTGCAAACAGGGCTATCCATTTCACCTCGTTGCTATTGCGACCTTTTGGTGAACTGCACAAATCACTTTTTTCTTAAGAGTGTATTGTGCAGTTCCGCCAAAATGTCACACAGGCAACGTTTTTACATTTCTGTGAGACTGCAGAAAGGGAGATTGGTTTTGCTATACTCCCCATCCAACTCCGTGCCTAATCTTCTCCAACAAGTAGTTAGTCCTAAAGAGAGATCGCAGAGGTGATCGGCTTCTATTTGTGTGTGTCATGTTTCATCATCTAGTTCCACTATTATTGTAATCACACTGATTGGATATCTTTGCAAACAGGGATGGTCAGCTTGATTTTAGTGGAGCTGCACAAAATGATCGGATTGCGGTGTCCTCCGTACACCCTTTTTTTGTTGGGGAACGCAGTATTTCAAAAAATTTACCTACGATCACGCAAGATCTATCTATGTGATGCATAGCAACGAGCGGGAGAGTGTGTCCACGTACCCTCGTAGACCGAAAGTGGAAGCGTTAAGTAACGCGGTTGATGTAGTCGAATGTCTTCGCGATCCAACCGATCAAGTACCGAATGCATGACACCTCCGTGATCTGCACACGTTCAACTCGGTGACATCCCTCGAACTCTTGATCCAGCTAAGGCCGAGGGAGAGTTTCGTCAGCACGACGACGTGATGATGGTGATGATGAAGTTACCGACGCAGGGCTTTGCCTAAGCACTACAACAATATGACCGAGGTGGAAATCTGTGGAGGGGGGCACCGCACACGGCTAAACAATCAACTTGTGGGTCTATGGGGTGCCCCCCTCCCCCGTATATAAAGAAGTGGAGGAGGGGGAGGGCCGGCCTCATGGGGCGCGCCCAAGGGGGATTCCTACTCCTAGTAGGAGTAGGTTTCCCCCTTTCCCTAGTTGGAGTAGGAGAAGAAGGAAGAGGAAGAGGGAGAGAAGGAAAGCCCCCCCCCCCACAATTCGGATTGGGCTTGGGGGGCGCGCGCCTCCCACTTGGCCGCCTCCTCCTCTCTTCCACCATGGCCCATTAAGGCCCATTAACTCCCCGGGGGGTTCCGGTACCCCCCCCCGGTACTCCAAAAAATGCCCGAACTCATCTGAAACATTTCCGGTGTCCAAACATAGCCTTCCAATGTATCAATCTTTATGTCTCGACCATTTTGAGACTCCTCGTCATGTCCGTGATCACATCCGGGACTCCGAACAACCTTCGGTACATCAAAACACATAAACTCATAATACCGATCGTCATTGAACGTTAAGCGTGCGGACCCTACAGGTTCGAGAACTATGTAGACATGACCAAGACTCATCTCTCGTCAATAACCAATAGCGGAACCTGGATGCTCATATTGGCCCCCACATATTCTACAAAGATCTTTATCGGTCAAACTGCATAACAACATACATTGTTCCCTTTGTCATCGGTATGTTACTTGCCATAGATACGATCGTCGGTATCTCAATACCTAGTTCAATCTCGTTACCGGCAAGTCTCTTTACTCGTTCCGTAATGCATCATCCCGTAACTAACTCATTAGTCACATTGCTTGCAAGGCTTATAGTGATGTGCATTACCGAGAGGGCCCAGAGATACCTCTCCGACAATCGGAGTGACAAATCCTAATCTCGATCTATGCCAACTCAACAAACACCATCGGAGACACGTGTAGAGCATCTTTATAATCACCCAGTTACGTTGTGACATTTGATAGCACACTAAGTGTCCCTCTGGTATTCGGGAGTTGCATAATCTCATAGTCATAGGAACACGTATAAGTCATGAAGAAAGCAATAGCAACAAACTAAACGATCATAGTGCTAAGCTAATGGATGGGTCATGTCAATCACATCATTCTCTAATGATGTGATCCCGTTAATCAAATGACAACTCATGTATATGGCTAGGAAACTTAACCATCTTTGATTAACGAGCTAGTCAAGTAGAGGCATACTAGTGACACTTTGTTTGTCTATGTATTCACACAAGTACTAAGTTTCCGGTTAATACAATTCTAGCATGAATAATAAACATTTATCATGATATAAGGAAATATGAATAACAACTTTATTACTGCCTCTAGCGCATATTTCCTTCAGTCTCCCACTTGCACTAGAGTCAATAATCTAGATTACACGGTAATGATTCTAACATCCATGGAGTCTTGGTGCTGATCATGTTTTGCTCGTGAGAGAGGCTTAGTCAACGGGTCTGCAACATTCAGATCCGTATGTATCTTGCAAATCTCTATGTCTCCCTCCTTGACTTGATCGCGGATGGAATTGAAGCGTCTCTTGATGTGCTTGGTTCTCTTGTGAAATCTGGATTCCTTTGCCAAGGCAATTGCACCAGTATTGTCACAAAAGATTTTCATTGGACCCGATGCACTAGGTATGACACCTAGATTGGATATGAACTCCTTCATCCAGACTCCTTCATTTGCTGCTTCCGAAGCAGCTATGTACTTCGCTTCACACGTAGATCCCGCCACGACGCTTTGCTTAGAACTGCACCAATTGACAGCTCCATTGTTCAATATAAATACGTATCTGGTTTGTGACTTAGAGTCATCCGGATCAGTGTCAAAGCTTGCATCGATGTAACCATTTACAACGAGCTCTTTGTCACCTCCATACACGAGAAACATATCCTTAGTCCTTTTCAGGTATTTCAGGATGTTCTTGACCGCTGTCCAGTGATCCACTCTTGGATTACTTTGGTACCTCCCTGCTAAACTAATAGCAAGTCACACATCAGGTCTGGTACACAACATTGCATACATGATAGAACCTATGGCTGAAGCATAGGGAATGACTTTCATTTTCTCTCTATCTTCTGCAGTGGTCGGGCATTGAGTCTGACTCAACTTCACACCTTGTAACACAGGCAAGAAGCCTTTCTTTGCTTGATCCATTTTGAACTTCTTCAAAACTTTATCAAGGTATGTGCTTTGTGAAAGTCCAATTAAGCGTCTTGATCTATCTCTATAGATCTTGATGCCCAATATATAAGCAGCTTCTCCGAGGTCTTTCATTGAAAAACTCTTGTTCAAGTATCCTTTTATGCTATCAGAAATTCTATATCATTTCCAATCAACAATATGTCATCCACATATAATATTAGAAATGCTACAGAGCTCCCACTCACTTTCTTGTAAATACAGGCTTCTCCAAAAGTCTGTATAAAACCATAAGCTTTGATCACACTATCAAAACGTTTATTCCAACTCCGAGATGCTTGCACCAGTCCATAAATGGATCGCTGGAGCTTGCACACTTTGTTAGCATCCTTTGGATCAATAAAACCTTCTGGTTGCATCATATACAACTCTTCTTCAAGAAATCTATTCAGGAATGCAGTTTTTACATCCATTTGCCAAATTTCATAATCATAAAATGCGACAATTGCTAACATGATTCGGACGGACTTAAGCATCGCTACGGGTGAGAAGGTCTCATCGTAGTCAACTCCTTGAACTTGTCGAAAACCTTTCGCAACAAGTCGAGCTTTGTAGATAGTAACATTATCGTTAGCGTCAGCCTTCTTCTTGAAGATCCATTTATTCTCTATGGCTTGCCGATCATCGAGCAAGTCAACCAAAGTCCACACTTTGTTCTCATACATGGATCCCATCTCAGATTTCATGGCCTCAAGCCATTTCGCGGAATCTGGGCTCATCATCGCTTCCTCATAGTTCGTAGGTTTGTCATGGTTAAGTAACATGACCTCCAGAACAGGATTACCGTACCACTCTGGTGCGAATCTTACTCTGGTTGACCTATGAGGTTCGGTAGTAACTTGATCTGAAGTTACATGATCATCATCATTAGCTTCCTCACTAATTGGTGTAGGAATCACATGAATGATTTCTGTGATGAACTACTTTCCAATAAGGGAGTAGGTACAGTTACCTCATCAAGTTCTACTTTCCTCCCACTCACTTCTTTCGAGAGAAACTCCTTCTCTAGAAAGGATCCATTCTTAGCAACGAATATCTTGCCTTCGGATCTGTGATAGAAGGTGTACCCAACAGTCTCTTTTGGGTATCCTATGAAGACAAATTTCTCTGATTTGGGTATGAGCTTATCAGGTTGAAGCCTTTTTCACATAAGCATCACAGCCCCAAACTTTAAGAAACGACAACTTGGGTTTCTTGCCAAACCACAGTTCATAAGGTGTCGTCTCAACGGATTTAGATGGTGCCCTATTTAACGTGAATGCAGCCATCTCTAAAGCATAATCCCAAAACGATAGCGGTAAATCAGTAAGAGACATCATAGATCGCACCATATCTAATAAAGTGCGGTTACGACGTTCGGACACACCATTACGCTGTGGTGTTCCGGGTGGCGTGAGTTGCGAAACTATTCCGCATTGTTTCAAATGAAGACCAAACTCGTAACTCAAATATTCTCCTCCACGATCAGATCGTAGAAACTTTATTTTCTTGTTACGATGATTTTCCACTTCACTCTGAAATTCTTTGAACTTTTCAAATGTTTCAGACTTATGTTTCATTAAGTAAATATACCCATATCTGCTTAAATCATCTGTGAAGGTCAGAAAATAACGATACCCGCCGCAAGCCTAAATATTCATCGGACCGCATACATCAGTATGTATTATTTCCAATAAATCTGTTGCTCGCTCCATTGTTCCGGAGAACAGAGTTTTAGTCATCTTGCCCATGAGGCATGGTTCGCAAGTACCAAGTGATTCATAATCAACTGATTCCAAAAGTCCATCAGTATGGAGTTTCTTCATGCGCTTTATACCAATATGACCCAAACGGCAGTGCCGCAAATAAGTTGCATTATCATTATCAACTCTGCATCTTTTAGCTTCAATATTATGAATATGTGTATCACTACTATCGAGATTCAACAAAATAGACCACTCTTCAAGGGCGCATGAACATAAAAGATATTACTCATATAAATAGAACAACCATTATTCTCAGATTTAAATGAATAACTGTCTCGCATCAAACAAGATCCAGATATAATGTTCATGCTTAACGCTGGCACCAAATAATAATTATTCAGGTCTAAAACTAATCCCGAAGGTAGATGTAGAGGTAGCGTGCCGACGGCGATTACATCGACTTTGGAACCATTTCCCACGCGCATCTTCACCTCGTCTGTCACATCCCTAGTTCTGGTTTGCTCTAGGCTAGCTAGTCATGTGTGCATCATGTTTAAATTTCAATGAATTTGAAATGGGGACATGTGAAAGCCTCATAAATCATTTCTGAAAATGACCAAGATAAAAATTGCTTCAAATAGGTCCAAGAAAATGTTCATGTTTCTCTATGAAAATATTGGCCAGAATTAAAATTCAAACCAATATTTTTAGGAGCTCATAAATATTTATTGTGGGCATTTGAAGCTAATGCAATAACTATTTGCATTGGATTTATATTTGCTATATATCGAATATGTGTCCAATAATTCTGAGAAATTGTGAGGGGCTTTGGGATAATCCTTTTAGTCCCTGCAAAATTATCAGAAGAAAGCAAAATGGTTTAGTGCTTAAAACTAAATCAAAACAAATAACAGAAAAAGAAAACAGAAATGAAAAAGGAGTCTTACCTGGCGCTTACCTGGCCTGGCCCAGCACGGCCCAGCCCACTGGCCTGGTGCTAGTCATCGCCTACCTCTGCCAGTAGGCAGAGGAGGGACACCGCGACACCGCCGAGCTCGCCACGCCTCCTCCTGCTTGGAGCTGGCTGGAGACGCCACGCACCCCCCTGGAACCCCCTCGCTCACCTCCTCGACCCATTCCCTTCCCTGGCTCTCTCGCGAACACACCCGAGCACCGTTGTCGCCGCCGCTCATCGTTGCCGTGGCCACAGCCACTGCCTCGCCTCTCCGACGCGCCCCCGAGCCCCGCCGTGCCGCCCTCGTCCTCTCTGTCGTCCCAGGCAAGCAGAAGAGCCCCGACGCGTCGTCCCCGCCCCCTTCTTCCTCCTCCGGCCACGGAGATCGCCGACGACTTTCCGTCATCAACAAGCCGTCCCCGGGCACGCCGAGCTGCTCTGTGACCTCGCCGTGAGCTCCTCTACCCAACCCCTCTCTCCCCGCCGTCGATTTCTTCATCTAGCCCCACTAACCACCGCGGCCGAAGCTCGCCGCCGCCGTGCCACGTCGCCGACGTGGCTAGAGTCACAGTGGCTCGAAGCCAAGCTCACCGCTATGCTCAACACAACACCAGGAGCCCGTAGCCGCCACCAGCTCCTCCTCCCGTGCACCGTAGCGCCTAACCCGCCGATGCCCGTACTCCGGCCGCCGCCACGAGCTCGCTTCCGATGAGCTCGGTCCGTCCCAGCCCCTCCTGTCTGCCCTAGCAGATGCGCGCGAATGCCAGCTCGCCGTAGCTCCAAACCGCGCCGCAAATCACCGCCTGTAGCGCCGTCCCGAGCAACTCCGGCGATCCTCCGCCGTCAGGTTTGGTCGCCGGCGTCCAACTCCGGTGGTTGGTGACGTGGCACCGTCATTAGCGCCTAACTAACCCCCTAGAGTCACTGACAGCGGGCCCCGCAGCGGGTCAAAGCCGGAGTCAACGCGGGATTAGTGTCTGTCTCACTGACCAGTGGACCCCATCGGTCAGGTTTGACCCGGACCAGCCCCTGTTGACCTGCTGACGTCACAGTGATGCAATGCTGACGCAGTATTACATTTTCTGGATTTATTTTTAATCAGGAAATTCCAGAAAATGCCCTAAACTTCTAAAATTCATAGAAATTCAACCGTAGCTCCAAATGAAACAAGTTATATATGAAAAATGATCAGAAAAATCCAATCTATCCATCTGTACTGTTTTCATGCATGTTAGAACAACTTATGGCTGCTGTTTAGACCAAATCATATAAAAGGCATTTAAACCCTCACATATGAAGTTTGAATTTGGACCTAAGGTTCAAACCAACTGCATTTAATATGTTGCTAGTTGCATTAGCTCAAAACACATTCATATTGCCATGTCATAGCATGCATCATATTGTGCATTGCATTGATCGTGTTTCTTCTCTGTTTGCCGGTGTTGTCCCCTCTCAGTAGACGTTGCTTCGACGATGCGATCGGTGACACCGATGAAGAGCTATACTATCTTCGGAAGTGTCAGGCAAGCAAAACCCCCTTGTTCATTCCGATACAATCCCACTCTCTCGCTCCTGCTCTCTTTTATTGCATTAGGACAACGACGATTCATCTGTTACATGCTGCGGTAGTTGAACCCCTTTCCTCTGCATGACCTGTCATTGCCACAGTAAATAGATGAAACCGACTAGCATGAGTAGGAGTTGTTTGAGCCCTGATGTGCCTACTCATTCATGCTTGTTGTCATGCCTGCTACTGCTTAGAGTTGAGTCAGGTCTGATTCATCGGGGATGAATTGTAATGTGGTGAACATGTCCTACTGTTGAGAGCTAAGTGTGTGAACACGATTTGGTAAAGGTAGCGGTGAGAGGCCATGTAGGAGTACATGGTGGGTTGTCTCATTGCAGCCGTCCTCAGGAACCGAGTTTCGTATTTGTGATCCATGAACAGTTACTACCACACATTGGGTTCCGGTAACTCGACCCCTCTCGACTTATTAATCAACTTGATCTCTGTCCAGGAGTTGCAACTAGTTTCTGGTGTTTGTAGGTAGTGTTAGTAGTCTACCAAGTGGCACCCGGTACAGGTGGGCTTGGGACAGACTAGGCACACGTGGCCTGGTGTACCTAGTGGCACCCGGATGGTGGGCTCGGGAACCCTGCACACATCGTTTGGGGCCGTGAGCGACACCCCGGCCGGATCTCCTTGCGGATGGAACCCGAATAGGCGATAAACCTGGACGAGAGACTTGTGTGGTTAGTCAGGTCGTGGCCGACTCCCTCGCCAGGCTTCCGCTTGAAGGTTGCCGAGGTACACGACGTGTACATGGTGGTAAGTGGCGAGAGCGTGTGTGACGAAGTACACCCCTGCAGGGTTAATATGATCTATTCGAATAGCCGTGTCCGCGGTAAAGGACTTCTGGGTTGCCTGTACAGTTCATAGACAAGTGAAAGTGGATACTCTAAAATGCACAAGATAAGCGTGAGTGCTATGGATGGCGTTCTCGTAGGGAGACGGGAGCGGATCCATAGTGGTGTATTGGTATGGTGAATATGTGGACTCGTGTGCGCCACCTCAAAAGAGTTACTTGCAATTGTAGCTTAGGATAGCCACCGAGTCAAAGCTGGCTTGGTGCAGTTAAACTCCACCACCCCCTTTTGATACTGATGCATATGTAGATAGTTCTGATGTAAGTCTTGCTGGGTACAATTGTACTCACGTTTGCCCATTTTATGTTTTGCAGAGAGACGTCAGTCTCGCTAGTAGTTCCGTGTGGACTTCGACGTTTAGCTTGTTACCTCAGCTACGATCTTGTGCCCTCGGCAGGATCTTGTAGATAGTCAGGCTTCTCAGCCTTTTTCATTTGTAGATGTCTGTACTCAGACATGTTAAGCTTCCGCATGTGTTTGACTTGTATGCTCTGAATGTTGGGTCATGAGACCCATGTTTGTAATATCTCGCTCTTCGGAGCCTAATGAATAAATACTCTGAGTCGTAGAGTCTTGTTGTGATGCCATGTTGTATTTGCACATATCGAGCATATTGTGTGTATGATTGAAATGCTTGGTATGTGTGGGATCCGACAACCTAGTTGTTTATCCTTGGTAGCCTCTCTTATGGGGAAATGTAGTCTTGTGCTTCCATGAGCCATAGTAGTCCGCTACAGCCCGGTTCACCGGAGTCCTGCTAGCCCAGCACTACTGCTCCGGAACACTTGACTGGCCGGCATGTGATTCACTTCGTTCCTGTGTCTGTCCCTTCGGGGAAATGTCACGCGGTGACATCCGGAGCCCTGCCTAGCCTGCTACAGCCCGGGTTCCCGGAGTCCTGTTAGCCCAGTGCTACAGCCCGGATTCGCACGCTGCTGACCGACATGCTCGATGTTGATTCATGCATGCCTGTCCCCGTAAGTTAGTGCCACTTTGGGTTCACGACTAGCCATGTCGGCCCGGGTTCTCTGTCATATGGATGCTAGCGACACTATCATATACGTGAGCCAAAAGGCGCAAACGGTCCCGGGCCATGGTAAGGCGACACCCGTGGAATACCGTGCGTGAGGCCGCAAAGTGATATGAGGTGTTAGAGGCTAGATCGGTGTGACTTAGAATCGGGGTCCTGACATCGTCCTTAACCAATCTTCACTTAATCCGTAGTCCCTATTTCGAGTTGCAAATATTAGCAACAGAACCAATATAAAATACCCAGGCACTACTGCGAGCATTAGTAAGGTACACATCAATAACATGTATATCACATATACCTTTGTTCACTTTGCCATCCTTCTTATCCGCCAAATACTTGGGGCAGTCCCTTTGCAGTAGAAGCACTCAGTCTCAAGCTTAGGTCTAGACTTGGGCTTCTTCACTTGAGTAGCAACTTGTTTGCCGTTCTTCTTGAAGTTCCCCTTCTTCCCTTTACCCTTCTTCTTGAAACTGGTGGTCTTGTTGACCATCAACACTTGATGCTCCTTCTTGATTCCTACCTCCGCAGCCTTTAGCATTGCGTAGAGCTCGGGAATTGTCTTATCCATCCCTTGCATATTATAGTTCATCACGAAGATTTTGTAGCTTGGTTGCAGTGATTGAAGAACTCTGCCAATGACACTATCAATCGGAAGATTAACTCCCAGCTGAGTCAAGTGATTATGATACCCAGACATTTTGAGTATATGTTCACTGACAGAACTATTCTCCTCCATTTTACAGCTGTAGAACTTATTGGAGACTTCATATCTCTCAATCTGGGCATTTGCTTGAAATATTAACTTCAACTCCTGGAACATCTCATATGCTCCATGACGTTCAAAACGTCGTTGAAGTCCCGGTTCTAAGCCGTAAAGCATGGCACACTGAACTATCGAGTAGTCATCAGCTTTGCTCTGCCAGGCGTTCACAACGTCCGGCGTTGCTCCTGCAGCGGGTCTTGCACCTAGCGGTGCTTCCAGGACGTAATTCTTCTGTGCAACGATGAGGATAATCCTCATGTTACGGACCCAGTCCGTGTAGTTGCTACTATCATCTTTCAACTTAGCTTTCTCTAGGAACGCATTAAAATTAAAAGGAACAGTAGCACGGGCCACTGATCTACAACAACATAGACATGCAAGGTACTAAGTTCATGATAAATTAAAGTTCAATTAATCATATTACTTAAGAACTCCCACTTAGATAGACATCCCTCTAATCATCTAAGTGATCACGTGATCCAAATCAACTAAACCATGTCCGATCATCACGTGAGATGAAGTAGTTTTCAATGGTGAACATCACTATGTTGATCATATCTACTATATGATTCACGCTCGACCTTTCGGTCTCAGTGTTCCGAGGCCATATCTGCATATGCTAGGCACGTCAAGTTTAACCCGAGTATTCTGCGTGTGCAAAACTGGCTTGCACCCGTTGTATGTGAACGTAGAGCTTATCACACCCGATCATCACGTGGTGTCCCGGCACGACGAACTGTCGCAATGGTGCATACTCAGTGAGAACACTTATACCTTGAAATTTAGTGAGAGATCATCTTATAATGCTAGCGTCGAACTAAGCAAAATAAGATGCATAAAGGATAAACATCACATGCAATCAATATAAGTGATATGATATGGCCATCATCATCTTGTGCCTTTGATCTCCATCTCCAAAGCACCGTCATGATCACCATCGTCACCGGCTTGACACCTTAATCTCCATCGAAGCATCGTTGTCGTCTCGCCAACTTTGCTATCATGACTATCGCTACCGCTTAGTGATAAAGTAAAGCAATTACATGGCGATTGCATTTCATACAATAAAGCGACAACCATAAGGCTCCTGCCAGTTGCCGATAACTGTTACAAAACATGATCATTTCATACAACAATTTATATATCATCACGGCTTGACCATATCACATCACAACATGCCCTGCAAAAACAAGTTAGACGTCCTCTACTTGTTGTTGCAAATTTTACGTGGCTGCTACGGGCTTAGCAAGAACCGTTCTTACCTACGCATCAAAAACCACAATGATTTTTCGTCAAGTGTGCTTATTTAACCTTCAACAAGGACCGGACGTATTCACACTCGATTCAACTAAAGTTGGAGAAACAGACACCCACTAGCCACCTGTGTGCGAAGCACGGCGGTAGAACCAGTATCATGAACGCGGTCATGTAATGTCGGTCTGGGACGCTTCATCCAACAATATCGCCGAATCAAAGTATGACATGCTGGTAAGCAGTATGACTATTATCACTCACAACTCTTTGTGTTCTACTCGTGCATATAACATCTACGCACAGACCTGGCTCGGATGCCACTATTGGGGAATGCAGTATTTCAAAAAATTTACCTACGATCACGCAAGATCTATCTACGTGATGCATAGCAACGAGCGGGAGAGTGTGTCCACGTACCCTCGTAGACCTAAAGCGGAAGCGTTAAGTAACGCAGTTGATGTAGTCGAACGTCTTCGTGATCCAACCGATCAAGTACTGAACGCACAGCACCTCCGCGATCTGCACATGTTCAGCTCGGTGACGTCCCTCGAACTCTTGATCCAGTTGAGGCCGAGGGAGAGTTTCGTCAGCACGATGGCGTGATGACGGTGATGATGAAGTTACCGACGCAGGGCTTCGCCTAAGCACTACAACAATATGACCGAGGTGGAAATCTGTGGAGGGGGCACCGCACACGGCTAAACAATCAACTTGTGTGTCTATGGGGTGCCCCCTCCCCCGTATATAAAGGAGTGGAGGGGGGAGGGCCGGCCTCATGAGGCGCGCCCAAGGGGGATTCCTACTCCCGGTAGGAGTAGATTTCCCCCTTTCCCTAGTTGCAGTAGGAGAAGAAGGAAGAGGAAGAGGGAGAGAAGAAAAGCCCCCCCAAATTCGGATTGGGCTTGGGGGGCGCGCGCCTCCCACTTGGCCGCCTCCTCCTCTCTTCCACCATGGCCCATTAACTCCCCGGGGGGTTCCGGTAACCCCCCGGTACTCCGGAAAATGCCCGAACTCAACCTTTCCGGTGTCCAAACATAGCCTTCCAATATATCAATCTTTATGTCTCGACCATTTCGAGACTCCTCGTCATGTCCCTAATCACATCCGGGACTCCGAACAACCTTCGGTACATCAAAACACATAAACTCATAATACCGATCGTCATCAAACGTTAAGCGTGCGGACCCTACGGGTTCGAGAACTATGTAGACATGACCGAGACTCATCTCTCGTCAATAACCAATAACGGAACCTGGATGCTCATATTGGCTCCCACATATTCTACGAAGATCTTTATCGGTCAAACCGCATAACAACATACGTTGTTCGGCAAGTCTCTTTACTCGTTCCATAATGCATCATCCCGTAACTAACTCATTAGTCACATTGCTTGCAAGGCTTATAGTGATGTGCATTACCGAGGGGGCCCAGAGATACCTCTTTGACAATCGGAGTGACAAATCCTAATCTCGATATATGCCAACTCAACAAACACCATCAGAGACACCTGTAGAGCATCTTTATAATCACCCAGTTACGTTGTGACGTTTGATAGCACACTAGGTGTTCCTCCGGTATTCGGGAGTTGCATAATCTCATAGTCATAGGAACATGTATAATTCATGAAGAAAGCAATAGCAACAAACTAAACGATCATAGTGCTAAGCTAACGGATGGGTCATGTCAATCACATCATTCTCTAATGATGTGATCCCGTTAATCAAATGACAACTCATGTCTATGGCTAGGAAACTTAACCATATTTGATTAACGAGCTAGTCAAGTAGAGGCATACTAGTGACACTCTGTTTGTCTATGTATTCACACATGTACTAAGTTTCCGGTTAATACAATTCTAGCATGAATAATAAACATTTATCATGATATAAGGAAATATAAATAACAACTTTATTATTGCCTCTAGGGCATATTTCCTTCATTTTTGGCTACAGAGCTGGGAGAAACTAGCTGCCAAGCAATGAACACTGTGCCCAGGAAATGGAGGCATGCCTATGAACAACATCGATAAATTATATATTTTTCTTTATTTGTACACCTTCTCACAACTTTGTCTTCAGCTGTGATGTGAATATTGGCGCTGATCTGCGAACCATTGAGATGCATTAGCAGCCATGGTAGTTTCATTTGTATTTGATGGAATGTTGTAACGAGATAATCTTGAGGCAAGAGGACACATGAATCCTAAGTTGAAACTTTTTTTCCTGCGGGAACCAAAGTTGAAAACTTCATATCATCACAGTACAATTTTATTAAAATTATGCGTACATATAAAAAAATCCTGAAGGATTGATAGCAATGCCAGAAACAATTCTACTTCGTTTCGCCGACATGTGGGACATCCTTCATCCAGCTCCACCTGCCATGCAGCAATATTGAGTGCACAACTGCAGGGAAAGATTCACCCTGGTCGTTGCGCCGCATTAGTAATGACTAGTGAGCAGTCAAATCACACACCCCCACCTTCGCCACAGTAAGTTGCTCGGACGAAGCAACCATCATTTCTCTGTTCCTTGAATCCGCTGGTACTCCCATATTCCTAGAGTAATAAGTTGCTCGGGCGAAGCAACCATCACTTCACCTTTCCCACAGTAAGTACTAGTACCTCCTTGGGCCCACTGAAAAATCACTTTTCTCTCTCCATCAAGTGCATTTATTGTCAATCTAACCCTGTCACCGAAACACCTCTTTGGCTACAATAAGTTCAGGGTTAGTCATGAGTTAGTCTAACCTCTAGCTAAGTTAGAGTATCCAAACAGGAGCAGTATAGGACATGCAAGTTGCTCAAAGCATACAGTCAAATTCGCACGTGAAAGGATCTTTTTTCTTTTTGAAAACGGAACGTGAAAGGATCTTCGAATGATATTGTTTTCAAATTATATAAAATCTTATCAATAGTCAAAGGCATCCTCAAATAATACATTAGGCCCTACTCCCTCCGTATAGGTGTATAAGTCACCTTACGAAAACCAAATAATCCCAAAATACTTAGGCGCGGTGCATTAACTCCCACCTCGTTTCTTTTTTCTTGACACATCCACCAATAAGAGATGTGGGGCGTGCATGTTTTCAATGACTTAGACTACCAAACACGACATGCAATGGTTAGTTCATTGCATGCAATGCTATTAATTAGCAAATAAATATTACTTTCTCTCGTTTTTCCCTCTTCCTTGGTCACAGTGCACAATCTAAGATGACTTATTCACTAGACGGAGGGAGTATATAAAATCTTACCAATAGTCAAAACCAAGTGTTACTACTACACCAAACAAGTTCAAAATGAGAAACTGGACCCACTCACGGCACGGCACGCCTGTCTCGTTTGGTCCGTCAGTCAAAGCGCTTCCTCTTCTTGGCATAAGAATAGAGTACAATATTTTTTTTAGAATGCTCTTAGCATGTCGCTAACATGTGATGAGTTAACGACCTCAATAGACGGCAAAAACGCCAGCCCGCCGCACTTTGAGAGAGACAAGGAGCAAGAACCGATACGGGCTGGTGGATTACTAGAGCTAGGTGTCACACGGAGGCCAAGAAATATGGTGATAGCGTGGGTTGGCCATGTACAGTATGATGTAACTACACCGGGCTGCCGTGTTTCGTACTCTTCTGGTCTACTGTGGAGATGATTGGTTGATTTTATATTGCTAAATAATATAAAATATTATGAGTACAGACGCTCCACCACGAGGGTCCTTGCTCCTTCTCGGTCGTCGGGAATCTATGTTCTTCCACTCTTTTTTTTGACACGAGCTTTGTTCATCCTTTTGCCAATACACGGGACATCTAGCATCAAGGTGCACATGTCATGCAAGAAAACGGAGATAAGCAGTGCGTAAGTGAGTCGTGCACTACGCTGGCACCTAGTACTACGTAATATTTTTCCTCCTCGATGGCACGTGAATAGTTCACGTACTCAATGACGGAGCACGGGATGGTAGCCATGGACATGGTCGGCCCTTTTTGGAGAGAGTACTAAATACTTATTAACTTTGATGTGTCCCGTCAACTTGCAGAATGACGAGAAGCACACACTGAATGACGGAGCACGGGATGGTAGCCATGGACATGGTCAACCCTTTTTGGATACTAATGCACTACTTTTGATGTGTCCGGTCTACTCGCAAACAAGGAGAAGCTTTGCTTACTATCTACTGTAGTACCATCATCATTGTTCGACTTTCGGAAGAGGCGAAGAGCCAAGCGCACGGTCACCTACTCATAGTATAACCGGCCGTGTTTGCACTAATTTTTTAACGTAGTACCTGAGTGTATTGCTCCAGTGGTCATCACACGTGAGCCAATCGATTCGCACCCTTCCACGCTCCATTTTGTCTTGTGTTCCTTCCTCCGTCCAGCATGCTGACAAGTGGGCCCAATGCTCATGTATGCCAACGTGGTAGTTAATTATTTTGCAAGAGTCAGCTATCACACCCTTTCGATGCCACGTCAATGTACCCACTAGAAACAAGTTATACTTGTTCGGTTCAACCGCCTCCCTAGGTGTTTGGAGAGGAATTGGCCAGCGCGAGGTGGTTCTATAGGTGGGCAGGCGGCAAAAAACAGGGGAAAACGTGCGAACTAGCTAGATGAGGGAGGGAAGCTTCTACATTTGCAGGGGACGTGGCATTGGCTATTGGGCGGCACCAGGCGGTCATCCAGGTATGCCATAAATGATACAAAGAGGCATCCTATATCATCAAGGACCAACTTCCCTACCGATAGCTCATCTAACAAAACTCCCAAGTTAACTGTGCTGAGGCTGGAGTAGTCATGAGATGGGTGACCGGATGGGAAGTGAACTATACCATCTAGTTAATATCAAGGTCTTTGTTTTGTATTTTTTGACATTTTTTGTTTTTTTGAACACATGTTAATCGAAGGTCTATTGTGTTACTTTTTAATAATTTTTATTTTTTCAACACATGCTAATTGACTCGAAAGAAGGTCTATCGCGTTACATTACGACATGTCAAATCAACCTCGAGGTACTTGTTCTCAAATTAACCTCTAGGCCTTGCTGGAGTGCTCCAATGTAGCCGGCTGTTGGCTATAAGGAGATGCCACCTCACTTAGAGTCATCATAAAAAATACTCATATAATAGGTTGGCTCTTAGAATGGCTATTAGGTTGGCTCTAAGCATTTAATATTTGCATGAGCAAGGTACTCCCTCCGTCTAGGTGTATAAGTCACTTTACGAAAACCAAATAATCCCAAAACACTTAGGCACGGTGCATTAACTCCCACCTCGTTTCTTGTTTCTTGACATATCAACCAATAACAGATGTGGGCGTGCATGTTTTCAATGACTCGAGACTACCAAACACGACATGCAGTGGTTAGTTCATTGCATGCAATGCTATTAATTAGCAAATAAACATTAAGTTCTCTTGTTTTTTCCTCCTCCTTGGTCACGGCGCACAACCAAAGATGACTTACTCCCTCCGTCCGGTGAAGAGTGTACATCTACTCGCATGTTGCCGCCCAATAGCCAATGCCATGTCCCCTGCGAATGTAGAAGCTTCCCTCCCTCGTCTTAGCTGGTTCGCACGTTTTCCCTTGTTTTAAGCCGCCTGCCCACCTATAGAACCGCCTCGCGCTGGCCAATTCCTCTCCAAACACCTAGGGAGGCGGTTGAACCGAACAAGTCTAACTTGTTTCTAGTGGGTACATTGACGTGGCATCGATTCCTCCGTCCTGGTTTATTGGTCCCCATTGTATATTGTGTCAAATTTTGACTATAGATTGAACTAACAAAATGTTCGTGCATGTTACCAACAAAAATTATCATTGAAATACGAATCCAACGATATAATTTTTGTTGACATGCATTAACATTTTGTTAGCTAAATATTTGGTCAAAATTTGGCACGAACTACAAAGGTGACCTATAAACCAGGACGAAGGTAGTATGTGAGAGTGGAAGGTGGGCCCTGTATTGATGAAATAGCACATCTTATGTATCTTAGGTTGTGCATCGTGACCAAGGAGGAGGGGAAAACAAGAGAACTTAATGTTTATTTGCTAATTAATAGCATTGCATGCAATGAACTAACCACTGCATGTCGTGTTTGGTAGTCTCAAGTCATTAAAAGCATGCACACCCACATCTCTTATTGGTTGATATGTTAAGAAACAAGAAACGAGGTGGAAGTTAATGCATCACGCCTAAGTGTTTCGGGATTATTTGGTTTTTGTAAGATGATACCTAGACGGAGGGAGTATTATACTTGAAGGATACAAGGTTGGCTATAGATGACGTGGCAATGTCATGTAGCCATCAGCTGGCTATACTATTAACCATGCTCTTATAATACTCCTATATTTAAGAACGGAGGGAGTAGTTGGCATGCATGATACTACCTATAATACTCCCATTAGAACCAGCCTGGTAGAATTAAAATACCTAATCTAAATGGTCGCCGCCCGATCTCTTTATCCTCCTCCAGCATCCGGCAGAAGAAGAATCGAGCAAGACACCGGCTGTATTCGCCGGCGTCGCCTCGGCGGTGGTCTTCATGGGATACAATTTGCGGCGGCCTCCCGTGTTCTACTTTTCCTCGATGATGGCAGCGGGCGGGGATGTGCTACCCATCACCTCGTCCACATCCGTGTAGCTGCATCACCTCGTCGACATCCGTGGTGGCTTCTTTCTCGGCCTACATGTCGTGGCTACGCGCACGTCGATGGCGGATGGCACAGTCGCAGACACTAGAGGGGCTGTACAACGCGGCTACGTATAGGGCAACGACGATGCCCGTGTCGCCGTGCTCCCCGACAAGCCGGCGTGGAGCAAGTCGGCACTCTTCCTCGAGCTGTATTGGAGAGGCCAGCTACGGAACCACGCGCTGGCTTAGTGCGGAAACTGCCTCCGACAGGCTAGGCGAGGTAGGTGGAGAAGCGAGCTGTCAGGCTCGGCGGGCCACCCAGACAGCTTTTATGTCAGAGAACTGCTCTTCCTGCTCACCGGATGCCGCTGAAAGAGTGGACAAAATGGTGGAAGGAGGAGCTTGGCCGACGTCCTACTCCTGAACGGACGTGTGTGGCCGGAGTTGGTTTCTCGCATTCCACGCGGGTTCCTATATCTATACTACTATATAGTGTACCAATTTTAAGTAGGACTAAGAACATCAATCATAACCGTTGATCTTCTAAATCCAACAGCCAATATGAACAGTACACTGCTGCTACCTCACCTGTGTTCTAGAACAATCATGTACCACTACTGCAGGATGCTGCTAACGCGACACTACGATCAGAGACCCTTCGAGAAACTATGTGCGATGCAATAATCGCAAACGGTGCTGTATGAAAACCGTCAGAAATGATGCAAAACGTTTGCGATGGAGGATGTGATAGGTCTCCAACGTATCTATAATTTTTTATTGTTCCATGCTATATTATATTCTGTTTTGGATGTTTAATGGGCTTTATTATACACTTTAATATTATTTTGGGACTAACCTATTAACCGGAGGCCCACCCAAATTGTTGTTTTTTGCCTATTTCAGTGTTTCGCAGAAAAAGAATATCAAACGGAGTCCAAACGGAATGAAACCTTCGGGAACGTGATTTTCGGAACAAACATGATCCAGAGGACTTGGAGTGGACGTCAAGCAACAGACAAGGAAGCCACGAGGTAGGGGGCGCGCCCTCCACCCTCGTGGGCCCCTCGTGGCTCCACCGACCTACTTCTTCCTCCTATATACCTACGTACCCCCAAACCATCGAGGAGCACCACGAAAACCTAATTCCACCGCCGCAACCTTCTGTACCCGTGAGATCCCATCTTGGGGCCTTTTCTGGCGTCCTGCCGGAGGGGGCATTGATCACGGAGGGCTTCTACGTCAACACCATAGCCTCTCCGATGATGTGTGAGTAGTTTACCTCAGACCTTCGGGTCCATAGTTATTAGCTAGATGGCTTCTTCTCTCTCTTTGGATCTCAATACAAAGTTCTCCTCGATTCTCTAGGAGATCTATTTGATGTAACTCTTCTTTTTGCGGTGTCTTTGTCGAGATCTGACGAATTGTGGGTTTATGATCCAGATTATCTATGAACAATATTTGAATCTCCTCTGAATTCTTTTATGTATGATTGGTTATCTTTGCAAGTCTCTTCGAATTATTAGTTTGGTTTGGCCTACTAGATTGATCTTTCTTGAAGTGGGAGAAGTGCTTAGCTTTGGGTTCAATCTTGCAGTGTCCTTTCCCAGTGACAGCAGGGGCAGCAAGGCATGTATTGTATTGTTGCCATCGAGGATAAAAAGATGGGATATATATCATATTGCATGAGTTTATCCCTCTACATCATGTCATCTTGCTTAAAGCGTTACTCTGTTCTTATGAACTTAATACTCTAGATGCATGCTGGATAGCGGTCGATGTGCGGAGTAATAGTAGTAGATGCAGAATCGTTTCGGTCTACTTGTCACGGACGTGATGCCTATATACATGATCATACCTAGATATTCTCATAACTATGCTCAATTCTATCAATTGCTCAACAGTAATTCGTTTACCCACCGTAATACTTATGCTATCTTGAGAGAAGCCACTAGTGAAACCTGTGGCCCCCGGGTATATTTTCCATCATACTAATCTCCCAACAACAAGCTATTACTTTTGCCGTTTAGTTTTCTTTCTTTACTTTTAGTCTTTATCATAAAAATACCAAAAATATTATCTTATCATCTCTATTAGATCTCACTCTCGTAAGTGACCATGAAGGGATTGACAACCCCTTTATCGCGTTGGTTGCGAGGTTCTTATTTGTGTGTGTAGGTGCGTGGGACTCGCGCATGGTCTCCTACTGGATTGATACCTTGGTTCTCAAAAACTGAGGGAAATACTTATGCTACTTTACTGCATCACCCTTTCCTCTTCAAGGGAAAACCAACGCAGTGCTCAAGAGGTAGCAAGAAGGATTTCTGGCGCCGTTGCCGGGGAGTCGACGCACAAGTCAAGACATACCAAGTACCCATCACAAACTCTTATCCCTCGCATTACATTATTTGTCATTTTCCTCTTGTTTTCCTCTCCCCCACTTCAACCTTGCCGTTTTATTCGCCCTCTCTTTCCGTTCGCCTCTTTTTCGCTTGCTTCGTCGTTGTGGCTAGTCCTTTATCTACTTCGTTGTCTCCCGAGTTTGAGGTTCTTCACTTCAAACAAAGACAAGGAGAAAACTTAAAAGATGCTTGTTTTAGAATGATGGAATCTTATCGTAATTGTACCCTAGAGGTGAATTTTAGAATTTTGCTTTGCAATTTTTATGTTGGACTGAATATGTCTCATAGACAACTCTTGGATTGCATTGCCAAAGGCAGTTTTATTGAAATTGATCCCAGTATTGCGCATGAAATTATAGAAGGTATAGTGGGAACATTACCTCAACAAAAGGGGCCTCATCATACCCAAGAAGAAACGCAAGTTTTTGAGAAAATTTGCGAAGTAACGAAGATTTTACAAAAATCTCTTGAACCTCTTAAGAGTGTTAGCGGGAATCTCCCCCGCATGAATATGTTGATTACCCTTTGCAATAAGCGGTTGGACTCTTTAGATCTTAAAATTTCCGAATATGAAGGGAAACGTAAAGAACCTCCCGGATTCGAGCATAACTCCGCTAAAAAATTAAAGACCAAAGATGGCAATACCTAGATCTATCCTCTCTTTTATGCCTAGCTAAGGGCGTTAAACGATAACGCTTGTTGGGAGGCAACCGGATTTTATTTTTAGTTTTTTGCTTTTTGCTTCTGTTTAGGAATAAATCTTTGATCTAGCCTCTGGTTAGATCTGTTTTTATGTTTTAATTAGTGTTTGTGCCAAGTTAAACCTATAGGATCTTCTTGGATGATAGTTATTTGATCTTGCTGAAAATTCCAGAAACTTTGTGTTCACGAGAACAATTGTTAAAAATCACCAGAATGTGATAAAATACTGATTCCAATTGCAGTAGATCAATAAACAAATTATCTAGGTCGTCCTATTTTAGTAGAATTTTTAGAGTTCTTGAAGTTTGCGTTAGTTACAGATTACTACAGACTGTTCTGTTTTTGACAGATTCTGTTTTTCGTGTGTTGTTTGCTTATTTTGATGAATCTATGGCTAGTAAAAGAGTTTATAAACCATATAGAAGTTGGAATACAGTAGGTTTAACACCAATATAAATAAAGAATGAGTTCATTACAGTACCTTGAAGTGGTCTTTTGTTTTCTTTCGCTAACGGAGCTCATGAGATTTTCTGCTAAGTTTTGTGTTGTGAAGTTTTCAAGTTTTGGGTAAAGATTTGATGGATTATGGAACAAGGAATGGCAAGAGCCAAAGCTTGGGGATGCCCAAGGCACCCCAAGGTAAATCTAAGGACACCAAAAATCCAAAGCTAGGCATCCCCTCTTTCGTCTTCGTCCATCGGTAACTTTACTTGGAGCTATATTTTTATTCACCACATGATAAGTGTTCTGCTTGGAGCGCCTTGTATGATTTGAGTCTTTGCTTTTTAGTTTGCCACAATCATCCTTGCTGTACACACCTTTTTAGAGACACACACATGATTTGGAATTTATTAGAATACTCTATGTGCCTCACTTATATCTTTTGAGCAATATAGTTTTTGCTCTAGTGCCTCACTTATATCTTTTAGAGCACGGCGGTGGTTTTGTTTTATAGAAACTATTGATCTCTCATGCTTCACTTATACTATTTTGAGAGTTCTACAAAATACCATGATAATTTGCTTAAATTAAGAAACTAGTCCTAATGTGATAGGCATCCAAGATTAGTAAAAACTTTCTTATAAGTGCGTTGAATACTAAGAGAAGTTTGATGCTTGATAATTGTTTTGAGATATGGAGGTAGTGATATTAAAGTTGTGCTAGTTGAGTAGTTGTGAATTTGAGAAATACTTGTGTTGAAGGTTGTAAGTCCCGTAGCATGCACGTATGGTAAACGTTGTGTAACAAATTTGAAACATGAGGTGTTCTTTGATTGTCCTCCTTATGAGTGGCGGTGAGGGACGAGCGATGGTCTTTTCCTATCAATCTATCCCCTAGGAGCAAGCGCGTAGTGCTTGGTTTTTGATGACTTGTAGATTTTTGCAATAAGTATGTGAGTTCTTTATGACTAATGTTGAGTCCATGGATTATACGCACTCTTACCCTTCCATCATTGCTAGCCTCTTCGGTACCGTGCATTGCCCTTTCTCACCTTGAGAGTTGGTGCAAACTTCGCCGGTGCATCCAAACCCCGTGATACGATACGCTCTATCACACATAAACCTCCTTATATCTTCCTCAAAACAGCCACCATACCTACCTATTATGGCATTTCCATAGCCATTCTGAGATATATTGCCATGCAACTTTCCACCGTTCCGTTTATCATGACACGTTTCATGATTGTCATATTGCCTTGCATGATCATGTAGTTGACATCGTATTTGTGGCAAAGCCACCATGCATATTATTCATACATGTCACTCTTGATTCATTACCCATCCCGGTACACCGCCGGAGGCATTCATATAGTCATACTTTGTTCTAGTATCGAGTTGTAATCATTGAGTTGTAAATAAATAGAAGTGTGATGATCATCATTCATAGAGCATTGTCCCAAAAAAAATATAGAAAAGCCAAATAAAAAAATAAAAAAAGAAAGGCACAAAAATAAAAAAAATAAAAAAGAAGGGACAATGCTACTATCCTTTTTTCCATACTTGTGCTTCAAAGTAGCACCATGATTTTTATGATAGAGAGTCTCTTGTTTTGTCACTTTCATATACTAGTGGGAATTTTTCATTATAGAACTTGGCTTGTATATTCCAACAATGGGCTTCCTCAAATGCCCTAGGTCTTTGTGAGCAAGCAAGTTGGATGCACACCCACTTAGTTTCTTTCTGTTGAGCTTTCATGCATTTATAGCTCTAGTGCATCCGTTGCATGGCAATCCCTACTCCTTGCATTGACGAAAATGGAGCATGACCAAACTATATGATTTTGTAGGGATAAAACTTTCTTTGGCCATGTTATTTTGAGAAGACATAATTGCTTAGTATGCTTGAAGTATTATTACTTTTATGTCAATATTAAGCTTTTATCTTGAATCTTTCGGATCTGAATATTCATGCCACAAATAAGAGAATTACATTGAAAATTATGCTAAGTAGCATTCCACATCAAAAATTCAGTTTTTATCATTTACCTACTCGAGGACGAGCAGGAATTAAGCTTGGGATGCTTGATACGTCTCCAACGTATCTATAAATTTTTTATTGTTCCATGCTATATTATATTCTGTTTTGGATGTTTAATGGGCTTTATTATACACTTTTATATTATTTTTGGGACTAACCTATTAACCGGAGGCCCAACCCAAATTGCTGTTTTTTTGCCTATTTCAGTGTTTTGCTGAAAAAGAATATCAAACGGAGTCCAAACGGAATGAAACCTTCGGGAATGTGATTTTCGGAACAAACGTGATCCAGAGGACTTGGAGTGGATGTCAAGCAACACACAAGGAAGCCACGAGGTAGGGGGGCGCGCCCTCCACCCTCGTGGGCCCCTCGTGGCTCCACCGACCTACTTCTTCCTCCTATATATACCTACGTACCCCCAAACCATCGAGGAGCACCACGAAAACCTAATTCCACCGCCGCAACCTTCTGTACCCGTGAGACCCCATCTTGGGGCCTTTTCCGGCGTCCTGCCGGAGGGGCATTGATCACGGAGGGCTTCTAAATCAACACCATAGCCTCTCCGATGATGTGTGAGTAGTTTACCTCAGACCTTCGGGTCCATAGTTATTAGCTAGATGGCTTCTTCTCTCTCTTTGGATCTCAATACAAAGGTCTCCTCGATTCTCTTGGAGATCTATTTGATGTAACTCTTTTTTTTGCGGTGTGTTTGTCGATATCCGATGAATTGTGGGTTTATGATCCAGATTATCTATGAACAATATTTGAATCTCCTCTGAATTCTTTTATGTATGATTGGTTATCTTTGCAAGTCTCTTCGAATTATCAGTTTGGTTTGGCCTACTAGATTGATCTTTCTTGCAATGGGAGAAGTGCTTAGCTTTGGGTTCAATCTTGCGGCGTCCTTTCCCAGTGACAGCAGGGGCAGCAAGGCACGTATTGTATTGTTGCCATCGAGGATAAAAAGATGGGGTTTATATCATATTGCATGAGTTTATCCCTCTACATCATGTCATCTTGCTTAAAGCGTTACTCTGTTCTTATGAACTTAATACTCTAGATGCATGCTGGATAGCGGTCGATGGTGGAGTAATAGTAGTAGATGCAGGATCGTTTCGGTCTACTTGTCACGGACGTGATGCCTATGTACATGATCATACCTAGATATTCTCATAACTATGCTCAATTCTATCAATTGCTCGACAGTAATTCGTTTACCCACCGTAATACTTATGCTATCTTGAGAGAAGCCACTAGTGAAACCTATGGCCCCGGGTCTATTTTCCATCATATTAATCTCCCAACAACAAGCTATTACTTTTGCCATTTATTTTGCTTTCTTTACTTTTAGTCTTTATCATAAAAATACCAAAAATATTATCTTATCATCTCTATTAGATCTCACTCTCGTAAGTGACCGTGAAGGGACTGACAACCCCTTTATCATGTTGGTTGCGAGGTTCTTATTTGTTTCTGTAGGTGCGTGGGACTCGCGCGTGGTCTCCTACTGGATTGATACCTTGGTTCTCAAAAAATGAGGGAAATACCTACGCTACTTTACTCTTCACCCTTTCCTCTTCAAGCGAAAACCAACGCAGTGCTCAAGAGGTAGCAGGATGCATCAAACACGGTTCAGATTTTAGTTGTGTGTGCGATGCAGGGCATACGGTTCAGCTCAATTAACTGTTTGTGACATTCATATTGAAGCAAATCTTAAGCTGTTACTACGTTACCTTCTTAAGACTTGGGGGCTACAAGTGATAGGAATATAAGAGGTATATTTTCAAGCTTGATGTTAACTACAATTATGACCCGATGCTATCAATATTTATAAACCGGCAAGTTCTACATCCTTAAACCGGTTGAAGATCAGATGAGTATTTCAAGGACCAATATTTTTGATAAGCATTGGGAGCTGAGTCAAATGAATTATTCTTCATAATATTTCTCTGTGACAAACCAATGTCAGCAAATTGATTATGAAGCTGGCCTATTGAACCGGATTTTCTAGAAGAAGGAAATGACAAGGACTTAAGGATGATCAGTGTCGGTGTATAAAAGAAGGGGCGGACCTTTGTACCCCTTTACCTGTGCACGGACAGTCGGAGCCGCGCCCACGGTCGCACCAAGCAGAACAGGGGAGGTGAACCGAGGTAAAACCGAAGCCCAAGACAGCCAAGGCAACGCCAAGGCCAAGAACACAAAGAAGCAGAAGGACGAAGTAGGCTCCCCCGGCAAGACCCTTGCCAGGGCAGCCTCGGCAGCCCCGACAAGACCCTTGCCGGGGCGGCTCACCCACACCAGCGGAGTGAGCCACCCTCGAGCCCACGGGTTCCAACTCAACCAACCACGTTGGAACTAGGGCTCGGGAGGCACCCACATGGTGGCATGCAGATCTTTGTCAAGACCAAGGAATATTCAAGATCAAATGAGGATTAAAAGACAACGGTCCTCGGCAAGATCCTTGCTGAGGAGAGCCACAAGACCCCCGGCAAGATCCTTGCCGGGGACGACAGCGCGCCACGGCAAGTCCCTTGCCGGGCTGCCCAGCAAGGCCCTCACCGAGGACGCCAGCAGGGCCACTTCCAGGGCCGCACCAGCCAAGTCTCCACCGCCGTTTGCATGCAGCTGCTAGCTCAACCAGCCGGGCTGGCACCTGCGTGCCAACATGCATGCAGCTTCCAGGCCAGATTGGCAAGCGCCTGCGTGGCGGCATGCAGATCTTCATGAAGACCCTACCACCGCGCCACCTCAACTGCCTGCCTGCCTATATGGCGCCGCACACATCGCTGGCCAGGGCGCGTGTCGAAGCGAGGAGGAGCGGCGACGGACGGGACGGGCCTCGCTCCCGTCCCCGATAAAGCAAAGGGACACCTCAGCGGCGCATTAAATGCGTCTTGTCCTATAATACGAGCGATAAGCTCGTAGTACTGTACGCCTTTCCACCTCTTGTGTGCCACTGTGGCAGCCCCTTTCGACTATAAAAGGAGGCCCATGGCGTACTGGAGGGGGATTCGGCTCTTTGGAACTACTCAGCCACCATAGCTAGTTCGAGGGCTCAAGAACACTCAATACATCCACCAAAGCAGGACTAGGGTTTTATGCATCCTCGCAGCCCGAACCTGGGTAAACGATCCTTGTGCTGATTACTAATCCTGCTCTTCTCGCAACCCTGCGCCCCGGCAACCGTAGTAGGGATTCTTGTGATCCCATTGGTGTCGTTCCATACCGACATCTTTGGCGCGCCAGGTAGGGAACGCAATTGTGAGAATCTGGTCTAGTAGTTAGCCTAGCGGTTCTTCATCGCCATGGCTCCCAAGAAGAAGACGGCCACGGCGATAGGCTCGTCGGGGGCCGAACGGCCCGTGCCAGTACGGGCGAGCAGTGGCCCGGTCGTGGACAGAACCCGGGCCGCGGTCCGCGAGCACCAGCATCGCCCTGGCAGTCAGAGCCTGGCGAGCGGCGCCGTTCGTGCGCCTGGCGATGGGCCGCATGCCACCAAATCCAAAGACGGGGCTGGGCCCCCTGCAGGCGGCGCAGGGCCCTCCAGGAGTGTCGTTGTGGCACCCACGGGCGGCGCAGCAACCTCCAAGATGCCCACGCCGGCGACCACTGCACGCTCTTTCCATGGCGTGTGCGATGAGCAGCGTCACCACGCCGGTGACCCTGGACACCGCCGTGGGAAGAGCCCTGTACGTCGTCCGCGGGATGAAGGAGTTCAGCATGCCCGCCGAAGTGCTGGCGAAAATGGCGCGCAGCCGCTGGGTCGTGATAGAGCTCCTTCTAACGTGGTTAGAAGTCGAAGCGCGCCACGGTCCACGCAGCTGTCGCCGCCACCCATGCCAGCAGAAGCTTTCGCGCGCGCGCAGCTGCTCCTCGACTTCCCTCTTGCTGCGGAGAAGCTCGACGAGTGGAGGGCCACCATCCGGAGCCTCGTCGCCGTCGCCAACAAAGATGATCCGCGACCGGCGGGACCCTCGGGCCGGTGCTCCACCGAGCCACCACATGCTAGCGCTGGGAGGACCGGGGGTGCTGCAGTCACGGTGCACTCTCCTCCTCCTCGCCAGCCGCTGCGGGCGTCGGCTCATCATGACGACGCCTGTGATAACATCTCTATAGCGTCGTCCGACCCGCGGACCCACCGCGACCAGCGCCAAGTTCTTCGAGAACGAGCTCACAAAGATGCTCGAACCACTATCGAGCGCCGGCGTGATACATGCCACCAGTCGGACAAGCGGGCGGGACCCGCTATGGACCACCCAGCGCCGGGGGGCTCCGGCGGCCTACCTTATGAGGTGGGCTGCCCAGCCTTTACCCGCGAGCGGCGGCAGTTCCAGTGGCCGTCCCACCGCACGTTCAAGCCCGATGTCGGCGAGAAGTACACTGACAAGAACCATCCGTCCGAGTTCCTCAGCATCTACACCATCGCGATGCAGGCTGCCGGAGCTCGTGATGACAAGGTGCTTGCCAATTACTTCCCGTTGGCACTGAAGCCCAATGTTATGTCTTGGTTGATGCACTTGCCGGCGGATTCCATTTCTTCTTGGTCGGATCTGTGCCATGAGTTCGTTGGCGCCTTCACTGGAGGCCACCAAGCTCATGGCCAGGCCTGTGATCTACATATCATTCCCCAGAACGAAGGGGAAACCCTGCGCAAGTACATCCAGAGATTCAGCCGGGTGCAGTACAACATCCCCGACGTTCATCCCGCCGCTGTGATTAGCGTGTTCCATCAGAACGTGCGCAACCGCAAGATGCGCGAAGAGCTGGCGATGACCAAGGTTAAAGATGTGGCCGAACTCTATGTTCTGGCCGATAGGTGCGCCTGGGCTGAAGAGGGAAGGAAGTACCCTGGCAAGGACGCCGGCGCGGAAACCGACTCTACTGATGAAGACACTGCCGCCCCGACGAAGAAGGGCCGGCATCGCAACAGGAAACGCAAGGGCAAGGCCGTGCTTGCTGTTGAAGGGTCTGACGACACCGGCGCTGCCAGGAAGGTCAAGGCAGACGACCCCGGCAAGGAGATTGCCGGGTGCGTCGCCTGCCGGGCATTAGCAGCTGCCGACAAGCCAGGGGGCTCCGGCAAGCAGTACTGCAAGATCCACCGCACCAAGGGCCACGACCTCCAGAACTGCCGGCAAGTCGAGCTGCTTGCTGAAAAGCAAAAGGCCGAGTATGAGAGGCGGGACAAGGAGAAGGGCCAGGATGGTGCCGAGGGATCCGGCAAGAAGCGTGGCGGCCAAGGAGGCCGCCGCGACAAGGACAACCAACAAGAGAGGCCCGCTCGAGGCCATTACAAGAAGCAAGAAGACGATGACCATGACGAGGATGACGAGTCCGGCGAGCAAGAGTTCCAGAAGGCTACAGAGGCCATGTGCGTCGACGGTGGCGCCTCGCTGCATACTTCTCACCGCCAGCTCAAGCAGTGGGCACGTGAGATTACAGCAGCGGAGCCGTCGTTCGACGCTCAGAAGCCGCTGAAGTGGTCCAGCACGCCCCTCATCTTTGACGCCGAGGACCACCCTGACCGCACAACCGCGGTCGGGTGTTTGCCGTTGTTGGTCTCGCCAACGATACGCAACCTCAAGGTGAACAAGATGTTGGTCGACGGCGGGGCCGGCCTGAACTTGATCTCGCCCGTCGTGATCAAAAGGCTGCAAATCCCTGATGGAGACCTCGAGGAAACGGGCACATTTCAAGGGGTCAATCCGGGGAGGAGCCAGCCGAAGGGGAAGGTCACGCTGCCCGTGACGTTTGGAGGGGATTTGAACCACAGGACGGAGAGGATCGTCTTCGACGTGGCCGAGATCCCCTTGCCCTACAACGGGATCCTCGGCCGCCCGACACTAGCCAAGTTCATGGCAGCGTCGCACTACGCCTACAACATGCTAAAGATGCCTGGGCCGTTGACCATCATCTCCGTCCCCTCCGACAAGAAGGACGCGCTGATTTGCGCCGACCAACTCTATCGGGAAGCAGTTGCAGCAGCTGCCGCCAAGGCACTTGCTCCTGCCGCTGAATCCCCGGGAGGGAAGAAGAAGCCCGGCAAGACCTCTCGCACCCACTCCGGCAAGTGCACCTCCTCGGAGTGTTGTGCTACCGTCGAGGACATGCCAGAGAGCTCTATCGGCAAGAGTAAGAAATCCAGAGCTGAGCCACCGCAGACCAAGAAGGTGTCCGTCAGGGAGGATGGCACGGGAGGGGCTTTCACCATAGGCTCCACCCTCGACAGCAAATAGGAAGGCGCGCTCGTGACCTTCCTGCGGGCGAATGTCGATGTGTTTGTGTGGCAAGCATCCGACATCCCCGGTGTTCCCAGGGAGGTGATTGAGCACCACCTAGCTGTTTGTCCTCATGCACGGCCCGTCAAGCAGAAGGTCAGAAAGCAGGCTCTGGAGAGGCAGGAGTTCATCACAGAGGAGATCACGAAGTTGGAAGCGGCAGGTTTGGTGAGAGGAGTGCTCCACCCGACATGGTTGGCCAATCCGGTAGTGGTGCGCAAGGCAAACGGGAAGTGGAGGCTGTGTATTGACTACACAGATATCAATAAGGCTTGTCCTAAGGACCCCTTCTCGTTGCCACGCATCGACCAGATTGTCGACTCCACGGCCGGGTGTGATCTGTTGTCATTCCTCGACGCCTACTCGGGCTACCACCAAATCTTCATGACAAGAGAAGATGAAGAGAAGACAGCATTCATCACCCCATGTGGTATGTATTGCTTTTTACGGATGCCTTTCGGGTTTAAGAGTGCTGGCTCGATGTTTGCAAGAGCAGTCCAAATTGGTTTTGAACCCTAGCTCCATAGAAATATGGAGGCATACATGGATGACATAGTGGTCAAAACCAAGGACGGGGCAACTCTTGTGCAGGATCTAGAAGAGACATTTGCCAACCTGCGCAAGATCAACCTTAAGCCGAACCCTGAGAAGTGTGTCTTCGGCGTTCCGTCCGGCAAGCTTCTCGGATTCTTTGTGTCGCAGCATGGGATCGAGGCAAACCCAGACAAAATCAAGGCTATTGAACAGATTGAGGCGCCCAAGCGGATCAAGAATGTGCGTCGGCTCACCGGCTGCGTCGCCGCCATGAGCCGATTCATCTCCAAGTCTGCCGAACGCGCCCTTCCTTTCTTCAAAATCTTGAAGAAGGCAGGCCCGATGGAGTGGACCCCAGAAGCCGAGGCAGCGTTGCAGGATCTGAAGAAATACATTTCCTCCATGCCAATACTGGTTGCGCATAAACCACAAGAACCGTTGCTGCTGTATCTAGCGGCAACGAATCAAGTGGTCAGCGCTGCACTGGTGGCACAGAGGGAGGTCGACAAGGAGGGAGTGGTGACGGCAGAACCAGCGGACGGCGAGCCAAAGATTCCCCCGGCAGGACCTGGTGCCGGCAAGGCAAGGCCCCCGGCAGAGTCTGACGCCATCAGGGCAGCGCCCACACGGTCAAGCGAAGTGGTGCAGAAGAAGAAGATGATGCAGCACCTGGTTTACTTTGTCAGCTCCCTCTTGCAGGGGGCTAGGTCGAGGTACTCCGGTGTGCAGAAATTGCTCTTCGGCCTCCTTACAGCCTCGAGGAAGCTGCGTCATTACTTCCAAGCCCACGAGATCACTGTCGTCACCCGCCTCCCGTTACAACGGATACTGCACAACCCAGATGCAACCGGAAGGATTGTGGAATGGGCCTTGGAGCTATCGAGCTTTGGGTTGAAGTTTGAAAGTACCTCAACAATCCAGAGCAGAATCTTGGCAGAGTTCATTGCGGAATGGACCTCAACATCTGTCGAAGAAATCCAAGAGACCGCTCTCCCCGGCAAGGAAGCGGACCGCGACTGGATCATGTACTTTGACGGGGCTTTCTCGCTGCAAGGCGCCGGTGCCGGTGTGCTGCTTGTCACACCCACCGGAGAGCACCTCAAGTACGTGGTCCAGATGCACTTTCCCAGGGAGATGTCCACAAACAACACTACTGAGTACGAGGGGCTGCTTGCCGGTCTCAGGATCGCGGCAGACCTCGGGGTGAAGAAGCTCCTCGTCAGGGGTGACTCGCAGCTTGTCGTCAGACAAGTCAACAAGGATTACCAGAGCCCGTTGATGGAGGCGTACGTAGATGAAGTGAGGAAGCTGGAGGAGCGCTTTGAAGGTATCCAAGCGGAGCACGTTCCCCGAGCGGAGAACGATATCGCCGATTACCTGTCAAAGCGTGCTGCATTCAAGCTACCTGTGGAACTAGGTACCTTTTTGCTCCGGTTAACTCAGCCATCCGTCGAACCGTCAACGGGGCGGAACAAGCGGAGGAAATTAGGTCCCGGCAAGTACTTTCCCGCCGAGCCCCCTGGGGCTGCCGGCAAGGATGCTGCCGTGGACGCTGAGCCTGCCAAAGAGCAACTGGCTCCGGCAGGGCGTCAAGCCCTGGCCGTGGAGACAACCGCTCCCATGGCAGAGGAAATGCCTTTGGTCCTTGCCGTTGAGCCCCAAGCTCCGACATGGGCGCAACATATTGTCCGATTCCTCCAAACAGGGGAACTTCCTGAGGAGCAGGAAGAAGCGGAAAAAGTAGCCCATCGGTCTGCCATGTACCAGTTCGTCGACGACGTCTTGTACAGGAGAAGGCCGATTGGTGTGAAATTGAAGTGCATCCCCCGGGAGGAAGGACTGGAGCTGTTGGCAGAGATATATGGGGGCATATGTGGCTCCCACTTAGGGTCAAGGGCCCTTTCCAGCAAGGCGTTCCGGCAAGGTTTCTTCTGGCCCACCGCCCTCCAGGATGCAACGACACTAGTAACCAAGTGTGAAGCGTGTCAGTTCCATTCAAAGAAGCTTCATCAACCAGCTCAAGCCCTTCAAACTATCCCTCTCTCCTGGCCATTCTCGGTCTGGGGGCTCGACATACTAGGCCCCTTCCCCCGTGCTGTCGGGGCTTTGAGTACTTGTACGTTGCGATCGACAAGTTCACAAAGTGGCCAGAGGTGGAACCAGTGAGGAAGGTGACAACACAGTCAGCCGTCAAGTTCTTCAAGGGACTAGTCTGCCGTTTTGGTGTGCCAAACAGAGTCATCACCGACAATGGCACGCAGTTCACAAGCCACACCTTCATGCAGTACATTCAAGACCTCGGCAGCAAGGTTTGTTTTGCTTCCGTGGCGCACCCCCGGAGCAACGGCCAAGCAGAGAGGGCGAATGCTGAAGTGTTGCGAGGCCTGAGAACGAAGACCTTTGACAGGCTGCACAAGAGCAGAAGTGTAACACCCCGGATGTAACTTTCCATATTTGTAACTCCAACTCTTGCCATTTTCGGCTATATGTTATGATATTCCCTTCGTGGTCGGGTTTTGTTTTTCGTTTTGCATTTTGTTCATGTCATGCATCTCATATCATGTCATCATGTGCATCTCATTTGCATACGTGTTCGTCTCATGCATCCGAGCATTTTCCCCGTTGTCCGTTTTGCAATCCGTCACTCCCACATGCACCGACGCACCCCCTCTTGTCTCTTTTCGCGAGCGGGTGTTAAACGTTCTCGGAATGGACCGAGTCTTGCCAAGTGGCCTTGGTATACCACCGGTAGACCACCTGTCAAGTTTCGTTCCATTTGGTGGTCGTTTGATGCTCCAACGGTTAACCGGGTAACCGCAAAGTCCTTTTGTGTGTTGCAGCAAACCCCCCCTCCAAACAGCCCAATAACCCATCTAAGTCCCCCCCATGCTCTTGGTCGTTCGATCACGATCATGTGGGCGAAAACCGTGCCTCATTTGGACTCTCCTAGCTCCCTATGCCTATATAAACACCTCCGCCTCCGAAATTTGCGTCCAAAACCCTAGCCTCATCCTCCTCTGCGCGCCGGACAAAACGTCCGCCCGCCGCCGGACACGTCCGCCGCCGTCCTCGCCCAATCCGCCGCCGCCACGTGTCGCCTCCCCGCGCCCACATCGCCGCCGCTGCCCGGGGCCTAGATCCGGCCCGCCCCGGGCCGAACCGGGCCACGCCGGGCCCCGCGCCCCGCGCCGCCTCCTCCCGCGCCCCGCGCCACCGCCCTCGTCCTCCTGCTCCTCCGCCGGCGCCGCGCCCCGAGCCCGCCGTCGCCGACCCCGCCGCCGTCACGCCGTCCGCCGCCGCCTCCTCTCCCTCACCGCCGCCTCCTCCGTCCTCGCCCGACCCCGCTCGTCCTCGTCCCTGCCATCTCCTTCCTCTCCGGCCGTCTCCGGCGAGCCCGAGCCGCCCGCCTCGGTTCGCGTGCCGCCCCGATCCAGATCTGGAGAAGGTTGACTCGTAAATTCCCCTAAGTCCCGAAGATTTTGCAATATGTTGCTATGTTCATCTCATCATATCTCCTTGCATGCTGCTCCATTTTGCGTGCGTGATATATCGAAATGTTAATCACGAGATGCTCTTCGTTTTGTTCCATTGTGCCATGCTCGTTTGAGTCCATATTGATGCCCAAATCTCTGGTGCAAGAGTGCTATATGATGTTTACTGCTGTTACTTATCAGAACTTGATGCTTTGTTATTTTTGTTGCATTTGATGTGTGCATCTTATGGGCATGAGCTCTACAGGTGTTTTGATCTATGCCATGCCATCTCTACAGAGGTGTATGCCATGTATTTTTCTGATCTATGTGGTGACTAGCACAAGCATGCAAACTAGGCTTCGTGATGTTTCTGTTTTCAGGGACTTAGAATTTTGCCAAGTCTGTTACTGCTGTTATTTTGTTGCCATGTATCCATGTGTCTACAGAGAGATCCATGCTTCTTTTGAGTATGTTTAGTAAGGATGTTTTATAGATATAGTTGTGCTCTATCCATCCATGTCCCTGTTTGAAATTATGGAGTGCCATAGCATGTCTTAATATTGCTCTACTTTTGCTATAAAATATTTCTGGCAGAATGTTAACATGATATTCAATTTTGCCAAGGTGGTTGTAGTTGATCCATACATGCTATAAACTTTCTCTTGCCATGGATAGCTTCATGAACATGCCATCTTTCTGTAGGTATGCTTGTTTTGTCATGCATTGCTTTGTGATGAGTGCATCAAGCTCACCAAGATGCCCTCATAAATTCTGTTAATGCCATGCTCTGTTTTCCGCTAAGTCTGAAACCTGTTAACGAAACTTGCTATGTTTACATGGGTGCCATCATATCTTCTGATCCTTTTTGGCTCATGGCCAGTAAGGGACTTTTGCTCTATGCGTTTAGTAGATTCATGCCATGCCTTGTTTTTCTATGTTAAGTTCCTGTAGCATGTTGATTGCTTGCTCTGAACATTGCTACCTGATGCTGTTTCAGCCATGTCCAGTATTTTCTCCAAGTCTGTGAAACTGATATCTTTTGCACGTTTGCCATGCTTGTTTAAGCCTGTTATTGGGTGATCTAGCCGTAGCTCAGTGTTCATATTTTATCAAGCATCTCCTGTAGATCACTGTCATATGCTTTGTTGCTATGTTGGGGTGCTGTAGCATAGTTAGTTGATGTATTCTAAGTGCTATCATGCTGTTAATTGCAGAATCGTGTCATTCTTGTTTTGCTTGCCATTTGCAAACTGTGCATCCGTTTCCGGTGATCTTTATATCGATTTCGACCGAAATCATCTCATCTTTCCAGTGACATACTTGGTTTGCCAAGTTACTGCCTTGTTCATCCTTTTTCTTCCGGAGCACGCATACACATTGCATATCATGTCTCGCATATCATGCATGTAGTGCATCATGTTGCTTGTGCATTTCCCGTGATTGATTGTGGTTCCATTGCTTGTGTTCTTGCTGTGGGTAGAGCCGGGAGACGAGTTCATGAACGAGGAACCTGTTGAGTACGCTTACGAGGATCAAGCTTTCGACAACTCTGAGAACCTTGCAGGCAAGATGACCATACCCTCGAAATCACTTCTATCTTTGCTTTGCTAGTTGTTCGCTCTATTGCTATGCTACGCTACCTACCACTTGCTATATCATGCCTCCCATATTGCCATGTCAAGCCTCTAACCATCCTTTCCAAGCAAACCGTTGTTTGGCTAAGTTACCGCTTTTGCTCAGCTCTTCTTATAGCGTTGCTAGTTGCAGGTGAAGTTGATGTTGGTTCCATGCTGGAACATGGACATTTTGGAATATCACAATATCTCTTATTTAATTAATGCATCTATATATTTGGTAAAGGGTGGAAGGCTCGGCCTTATGCCTGGTGTTTTGTTCCACTCTTGCCGCCCTAGTTTCCGTCATACCGATATTATGTTCCTTGAGTTTGCGTTCCTTATGCGGTTGGGTGATTTATGGGACCCCCTTGACAGTTCGCCTTGAATAAAACTCCTCTAGCAAGGCCCAACCTTGGTTTTACCATTTGCCACCTAAGCCTTTTTCCCTTGGGTTTTCGCGAGCCCGAGGGTCATCTTTATTTAAACCCCCGGGCCAGTGTTCCTCTGAGTGCTGGTCCAAACTAGAGCCCTTTGCAGCGCCACCTCGGGGAAACTTGAGGCCTGGTTTTAGTTGTATGGACTGCTCATCCGGTGTGCCCTGAGAACGAGATATGTGCAGCTCCTATCGGGATTTTTCGGCACAGTCGGGCGGTCTTGCTGGTCTTGTTTTACCATTGTCGAAATGTCTTGTAAACCGGGATTCCGAGACTGATCGGGTCTTCCCGGGAGAAGGTTTATCCTTCGTTGACCGTGAGAGCTTATAATGGGCTAAGTTGGGACACCCCTGTAGGGTATTATCTTTCAAAAGCCGTGCCCACGGTTATGAGGCAGATGGGAATTTGTTAATGTCCGGTTGTAGAGAACTTGACACTTGACTTAATTAAAATACATCAACTGTGTGTGTAGCCGTGATGGTCTCTTCTCGGCGGAGTCCGGGAAGTGAACACGGTTGGAGTTATGAATGAACGTAAGTAGTTTCAGGATCACTTCTTGATCATCTCTAGCTTCCCGACCGTTGCGTTGCTTCTCTTCTCGCTCTCATTTGCGTATGTTAGCCACCATATGCTTAGTGCTTGCTGCAGCTCCACCTCATTACCCCATCCTTTCCTACAAGCTTAAATAGTCTTGATCTCGCGGGTGTGAGATTGCTGAGTCCTCGTGACTCACAGATTCTACCAAAACAGTTGCAGGTGCCGACGATACCAGTGCAGATGACGCAACCGAGCTCAAGTGGGAGTTCGAGGAGGAACGTGGTCGTTACTATGTTTCGTTTCCTGATGATCAGTAGTGGAGCCCAGTTGGGACGATCGGGGATCTAGCATTTGGGGTTATCTTATTTTCATTTGGATTTGACCGTAATCAGTCTATGTGTGGATTTTGGATGATGTATGAATTAATTTATGTATTGTGTGAAGTGGCGATTGTAAGCCAACTCTCGTTATCCCATTCTTGTTCATTACATGGGATTGTGTGAAGATAACCCTTCTTGCGACAATACCACAATGCGGTTATGCCTCTAAGTCATGCCTCGACACATGGGAGATATAGCCGCATCGTGGGCGTTACAAGAAGGCACTGGATTGATGAGTTGCCGGCGGTTCTTTGGGCGATCAGGACGACGCCAAATTGAGCCACCGGCCAGACACCCTTTGCCCTAGTATATGGGGCGGAGGCAGTTCTCTCCACGGAACTCATATACAGGTCACCTTGAGTGCTCCCTTATGATGAGCTTGAGCAAGAGCAGTTGCGGCAAGATGATGCGACGCTCCTTGAGGAAGATCGTCTTTGGTCGGCTGTGAGAGCAGGACGCTACCAGCAAGCCTTGCGCCGCTACCATAGCCGCAAGGTTCATGCCCGAAGCTTTGAGGAAGGCGACCTTGTTATTCGGCGCGTTCAGTCGGCCAAGAATTCCAACAAGTTGACGCCAAAGTGGGAAGGCCCTTATCGGGTAATACGAGTCACCAGGCCTGGTGCAGTCCGCCTGGAGACCGAAGATGCCGTTCCAGTGAGCAACTCCTGGAACATCGAGCATCTTCGCAAGTTTTACCCATAAGGCGCGGCTTGCCGGGACCCCTGACAAGCCACCTTTTGTACGAGCCTTGCCGGCAAGGCATGTAACCCTTTGTACAAAGCCAGGCGCAGACCCTGAGCACAAATAAATGAAGCGCTGGCGCCCTAAGTTATAGCATGCATGCTAGGTCGAGTCTCTTCCTTGGTTAGGGTTGATAGTGCTTAGCGGTGACTAACCCCTAGCCTAGAGGTCGAGTGCGTGTCTCTCTGTTCTTTTCTGCCCTCCTTTGGTTCGCAGGGCACATGGGCACTTCTGCTGAGCTACTTGGAAGAAAGGGAATGGACCGACGCCCCAACCCCGGCGAACCGGAGTTGCCGGGGGCTGCAAGTACAAGGATCCAACCGTGGCAAGACAAGGTTGCCGTGGGCTGCAGATCCAGATAAGTCTTTCATCCTCTGTCATGCATTTCGGTACGGAACTGGGACATGTGAAACCTCATTTTATCTCCAGGCTACCGTGCTCCCTTTTTTTCCTATACCTAAGGATTATCTCCTGGGTCCGGATTTGGTTGTAGCCGCGGCGGCAAGGAAATAGAACGAGGAGCCTAAGCCCACTTCATCCCTGCCTCCGCCAAGGGCGCGAGAATGGTCGAGCGAAGTGAGGGGGACGGCAAGGCCTGTTGCCGGGCAAAAAACGTTTATCTTAAATAGTAGCAAGGATTCGCTCCTTGTCGCGGGGTCCACCCACGAACAAAAACCGCGGCAAACACCCCTTTTTCATTAAAAACATCCCACACAGGTACAGTTCATACGGAATGAAAAACATGAGCAAGGGGATTACAAGTTCTAAATTTAACGAAGGCCCGAAGGCTCACAAACTAAAAAAGAGATGAGATGCCCATAATCCCTTTCTTGTCCTCTCCTCAGGAGGCAGGTCAAGAAGGCGAAAGGGCAAAAGGGGCGCCTAGGCGAGCTACGAGCAGCAGAAAGCACCAAGAGAACACCTCGGTGGCTACCCAAGGGTGGGCCGGTGATGACGGTGCCGGGAAAGGAGCTGGAAGACGAGGCGGCAGGTCGCCGGACACGCGATGAAGGCGTCCGTGTTCGCATACTCCGAGTTGACGGCCTTGCCGCCCGCCCTCTTCCTCTTCTGCAGCCTCCTGACGCCAGCCGCCTAAGGAGACGGCCCCGAGAAGTTCAAGGAGCTGGCCCCTCCCCCGGCAAAACTCCACCGGAGGAGCGGCCAGGTGCAGATGCTGCTGCTGCCGCACCCGCCCAGGCACGGGGCGTCCGACACCTAGTCGGACTCGTCCCCGTCATCTGCCCCGCTGTCCTCCTCGTCACTTTCGCTCGAGGAAGAGCTTCCATCATCGGAGTCTCCGTCGGAGGAGCTCTCCACGCAGCACTTCAGGCGAGTTCCAAAATCTCCGAAGACCTTGACGGAGAGCAACCTGTCCTCCATTAATTTGAAGTAGAGGACGAGCCCCGCCGTCAGGCTGTGGATGCGAGCGAACGTCTTCCATCCACGGCGGAGGTACATGACCTGAGGAGCCGGGAAGTCGACGTCGACCCGCGTGCCCCCATTCCCGCAGCCCCTCATGTGCAACCTGAGGGTCTGGGGTGGGTCACGCTCCTTCTCCCGAGCAAACAGGGTGGGAAGACGAAGACAGCGACGCGGAGGCCGGCGCAGCCTGATGAAGAACTCGCAGGGCTGGTCTCCAACGCGGCCCTCCATCGGGAAAGGCATGATTGGCGGGGGCGAGGCCGGCGCGCTGCCCCGTCCTCCTCTTCCCCGAGCACCACGACCTCTGCCACGGCTTCACCCACGGCCTCGCCCCCTCCCCCTTCCCCTCGCGGCCAACTGCACCACCGCGGGCCCAGGAGGAGGAGGGACGCGCTGTCGAGCGGCGACCCTCGCCGCCACTGTCGAGGCACCGGGGTTCCCCTTCTCCATGGCGGATGAGAGGAAGAAGCAGAAGCAGGAGGAGATAGCAGATAGAAGAATGCGGGATGCCATCCCCCTTCCCTCTCCTTATAAAGGAGCGGGGTCGGGGCTCGGCCGCCCCGCTCGGCCAATCCAGCCACCAGAGGCGCAGGGAATCAAGACCGACCCGCTGCCCCAACCAGCGACGACCCAGTTTCCCGTCTCCACCATTTGCCACCCCAAGCGCATGGAGGACGCGTGGCGGACGTGCAGAACCAAGGGGACGGGTGAAGCGACCTCTCCCCACCCCGTGATCGTGGGGTGTGGACGCCTTGAAGACCGCGACCGGCCCCATTCAGTAAATGGGCCGCGCCTTTACGCCTCTCCCTCTTCATGGGGAAGGCGCGAGCCGCCCCTGTATCGCGATGTGACGCATGCCTGCGGAAACCGCATCACGCATGACGCCCACGTCATGCGCACCCCTCCACGTCGCGCATTCAACGCTGGTCGTAGGGAAGCGCAGCAAACGGAAAATTACCACAGTAAAAACTGCCCCTCCTGCCCGCACACCGTTTTGGGCCTGGCCCAACAACGTGTCGCGCTTATGTGTGGCCCAGGCCCGGGGGCTCCTGTCGGTGTACAAAAGAAGGGGCACACCTTTGTACCCCTTTACCTGTGCACGGATAGTCGGAGCCGCGCCCACGGCCGCACCAAGCAGAACAGGGGAGGTGAACCGAGGTAAAACTGAAGCCCAAGACAGCCAAGGCAACGCCAAGGCCAAGAACACAAAGAAGAAGAAGGACGAAGCAGGCTCCCCCGGCAAGACCCTTGCCGGGGCGGCTCGCCCACACCAGCGGAGTGAGACACCCTCGAGCCCACGGGTTCCAACTCAACTCACCACGTTGGAACTAGGGCTCGGGAGGCACCTCCATGGTGGCATGCAGATCTTTGTCAAGACCAAGGAATATTCAAGATCAAATGAGGATTAAAAGACAACGGTCCTCGGCAAGATCCTTGCCGAGGAGAGCCACAAGACCCCCGGCAAGATCCTTGCTGGGGACGACAGCGCGCCACGGCAAGACCCTTGCCAGGCCGCCCGGCAGGGCACTCACCGAGGACGCCAGCAGGGCCACTGCCAGGCCTGCACCAGCCAAGTCTCCACCGCCGTTCGCATGCAGCTGCCAGCTCAACCAGCTGGGCTGGCACCTGCGTGGCAACATGCAGCTTCCAGGCCAGATTGGCAAGCGCCTGCGTGGCGGCATCCAGATCTTCGTGAAGACCCTACCACCGCGCCACCTCAACTGCCTGCCTGCCTATATGGCGCCGCACACATCGCTGGCTAGGGCGCGTGTCGAAGCGAGGAGGAGCGGCGACGGACGGGACGGGCCTCGCTCCCGTCCCCGATAAAGCAAAGGGACACCTCAGCGGCGCATTAAATGCGTCTTGTCCTGTAATACGAGCGATAAGATCGTAGCACTGTACGCCTTTCCACCTCCTGTGTGCCACTGTGGCAGCCCCTTTCGACTATAAAAGGAGGCCCATGGCGTACTGGAGGGGGATTCGGCTCTTTGGAACTACTCAGCCACCATAGCTAGTTCGAGGGCTCAAGAACACTCAATACATCCACCAAAGGAGGACTAGGGTTTTACGCATCCTCGCTGCCCGAACCTGGGTAAACGATCCTTGTGCTGATTACTAATCCTGCTCTTCTCGCAACCCTGCGCCCCGGCAACCGTAGTAGGGATTCTTGTGACCCCACAGGTGTCGTTCCACACCGACAATCAGGATCAGTTTAACATGGATAAATCCAAATTAAACTGGGGGCTAATGTCGGGGATATACCCCGTGGTATGACCCGACCAGAGTTATAAACCGGGTGGGACTTGATAACTCAGCAGATGCTAAGTCAGATGATAACCCGGCAGGTGTTAAGTTAGATGATAACTTGGCAGGTGTTAAGTCAGATGATAACCCACCAGGTGGTAAGTCAGATGATAACCCGACAGACCATCATAAACCGGCAGACCATCATAAACCAGCAGACCATCATAACCCGGCAGACAGTCATAACCCGGCAGACAGTGATAACTGGTTGACAGTCATAACCCGGCAGACAGTGATAACTGGTTGACAGTCATAACCTGACAGACAGTGATAACTGGTTGACAGTCATAACCCGGCAGATAGAGTCGCATGGGGTTATGAAGCCCGAGACGTTATGAAGCCCAAGACGTTATGAAGCCCAAGACGTTAAGAAGCCCATGAAGATAAGTCAGAATAGTTTAAGTCTTAATCCGAGTTGGACTCTACATGTAACCCGCCCCTTCAACATATATAAGGAGGGGCAGGGCACCCCAAGAGGAGGGAGAAAATAATCTTAGGGCTATACATAACTAGGAGAGCTGGTTTACGGCGACTCCCTCATGATGATAATGAGACCTAGCCACAAACATCATGTAGGATTGTTACCGGATGATGTTTCCCGGGGCCCGAAGCTGTCTAAATCTATTGTCTCGCATGTTGCGTCTCTCTATTCCGCTCAACCCCTCTCAAGCTACCACATAGATGCGTTGGCCTCACGACTAAGTCCTCACACTAGGACATATGCAGTGACAATTCCACGACAGTTTGTGATGAGGAGGAACAAAAGAAACGGGTAGCCAGATTAAGGTGTGTGCGATGTACAGCATGCGGTTCACTCAGATGAACTGTTTGTGATTAGGCAACACAAAAGAAATGGTTAGCAAGATCAAAGGTGTGTGCGATATACGGCATGTGGTTCACTCAGATGAATTGTTTGTGTTGAGACATGAGAATAGAAACGGTTCAAATGAACAAGATGTGTGTGATACGAGGCAAACAGGTCTGTAATCAGAAACGTGTGCGAAGACCGATAAGAACACAGACGATTACTGCTAACAATCCATGTGTGTTGTGAGCAAACGATTGCTGGTATACAATTGTGAGTGATTTATGAAAACATCACCGACGGGTTCCATTGTTTAGTCCATGTGCGATGTGATTTTCTTTGTCTGCACACCATCTACGCTCTGTCTATAGAACACCAACATATATACTTAAAAAGACAGCATTGCATAACCGAATTAAGCATACAATTACACAAGTGACTACACACATAACATTTGCACACACCAAAGTAAGCAATTACATGCATACTAAAGTAGGAGAAACGAGGATCTAATCATCTACTTATTGTTGCGACGATGCTTGCCATTGCTTTGCTTTCGGCTGGATCCCTGGCCGTTTTGGCGAAGGAGGCACTTCCTCATGTCAACGATCCGCCGGTACATGTCATAGCTCGTGTACGCCTCCTTGGCCGCGTACACGATGTGAGCTTTGTCGAGTTTCTCCATCCAAGCCGAGTGCCAGGCACGCTTGTCCTTGTTGCATGAATCCTTCATGTCTCTGTAGTAGGGGTCGATGATGGCCTCGGCGAGGTGAACCAGTGAGTCCTTCTCATGCTCCTTGCTGCCCCAGATCTTGTATTGGCCCTGGATATCGACAAGATTCTGGCAGGCGATGCCCGAACTCTCGAGCGCCTTTACATCGTTGGTGATGTCCACCGTAGCGAACATGTAGTGGGGGCTGTTGACAAACCTGGCGAAACGCTCACAAGGCCTTGTGGCCAGGTAGTAGTGGTAGACGAGGACGTGGTGGCGCACGTGAAGGAAATATGCCCTAGAGGCAATAATAAAGTTATTATTTATTTCCTTATATCATGATAAATGTTTATTATTCATGCTAGAATTGTATTAACCGGAAACATAATACATGTGTGAATACATAGACAAACAGAGTGTCACTAGTATGCCTCTACTTGACTAGCTCGTTGATCAAAGATGGTTATGTTTCCTAGCCATAGACATGAGTTGTCATTTGATTAACGGGATCATATCATTAGGAGAATGATGTGATTGACTTGACCCATTCCGTTAGCTTAGCACTCGATCGTTTAGTATGTTGCTATTGCTTTCTTCATGACTTATACATGTTCCTATGACTATGAGTTTACGCAACTCCCGTTTACCGGAGGAACACTTTGTGTGCTACCAAACATCACAACGTAACTAGGTGATTATAAAGGTGCTCTACAGGTGCTTCCAAAGGTACTTGTTGGGTTGGCGTATTTCGAGATTAGGATTTGTCACTCCGATTGTCGGAGAGGTATCTCTGGGCCCACTCAGTAATGCACATCACTATAAGCCTTGCAAGCATTGTAACTAATGAGTTAGTTGCGGGATGATGTATTACGGAACGAGTAAAGAGACTTGCCGGTAACGAGATTGAACTAGGTATTGAGATACCGACGATCGAATCTCGGGCAAGTAACATACCGATGACAAAGGGAACAACGTATGTTGTTATGCGGTCTGACCGATAAAGATCTTCGTAGAATATGTGGGAGCCAATATGAGCATCCAGGTTCCGCTATTGGTTATTGACCGGAGAGGTGTCTCGGTCATGTCTACATAGTTCTCGAACCCGTAGGGTCCGCACGCTTAACGTTACGATGACGGTTATATTATGAGTTTATGTGTTTTGATGTACCGAAGGAGTTCGGAGTCCCGGATGAGATCGGGGACATTACGAGGAGTCTCGAAATGGCCGAGACGTAAAGATCGATATATTGGACGACTATATTCGGACTTCGGAAAGGTTCCGAGTGATTCGGGTATTTTTCGGAGTACCGGAGAGTTACGGGAATTCGTATTGGGCCTTAATGGGCCATACGGGAAAGGAGAGAAAGACCCCAAAGGGTGGCCGCACCCCTCCCCATGGACTAGTCCGAATTGGACTAGGGAGGGGGGGGGCGCCCCTTCCTTCTTTCTCCTTCTCCCTTCCCTTCTCCTATTCCAACAAGGAAACGAGGAGTCCTACTCCCAGTGGGAGTAGGACTCCCCCCTTGGCGCGCCCTCTTCCTTGGCCGGCGGCCTTCCCCTTGCTCCTTTATATACGGGGGCAAGGGGGCACCCCATAGACACACAATTGATCATTGATCTCTTAGCCGTGTGCGGTGCCCCCTCCACCATATTACACCTCGATAATATCGTAGCGGTGCTTAGGCGAAGCCCTGCGTCGGTAGAACATCATCATTGTCACCACGCCGTCGTGCTGACGAAACTCTCCCTCAACACTCGGCTGGATCGGAGTTCGAGGGACGTCATCGAGCTGAACGTGTGCTGAACTCGGAGGTGCCGTGCGTTCGGTACTTGATCGGTCGGATCGTGAAGACGTACGACTACATCAACCGCGTTGTGTTAACGCTTCCGCTTTCGGTCTACGAGGGTACGTGGACAACACTCTCCCCTCTCGTTGCTATGCATCACCATGATCTTGCGTGTGCGTAGGAATTTTTTTGAAATTACTACGTTCCCCAACAGTGGCATCCGAGCCTGGTTTTATGCGTTGATGTTATATGCACGAGTAGAACACAAGTGAGTTGTGGGCGATATAAGTCATACTGCTTACCAGCATGTCATACTTTGGTTCAGCGGTATTGTGAGATGAAGCGGCCCGGACCGACATTACGCGTACGCTTACGCGAGACTGGTTTCACCGTTGCGAGCACTCGTTGCTTAAAGGTGACTGGCGGGTGTCTGTCTCTCTCACTTTAGTTGAACCGAGTGTGGCTACGCCCGGTCCTTGCGAAGGTTAAAACAGCACCAACTTGACAAACTATCGTTGTGGTTTTGATGCGTAGGTAAGAACGGTTCTTGCTAAGCCCGTAGCAGCCACGTAAAACTTGCAACAACAAAGTAGAGGACGTCTAACTTGTTTTTGCAGGGCATGTTGTGATGTGATATGGTCAAGACATGATGCTATATTTTATTGTATGAGATGATCATGTTTTGTAACCGAGTTATCGGCAACTGGCAGGAGCCATATGGTTGTCGCTTTATTGTATGAAATGCAATCGCCATGTAATTGTTTTACTTTATCACTAAGCGGTAGCGATAGTCGTAAAAGCAATAGTTGGCGAGACGACAACGATGCTACGATGGAGATCAAGGTGTCGCGCCGGTGACGATGGTGATCATGACGGTGCTTCGGAGATGGAGATCACAAGCACAAGATGATGATGGCCATATCATATCACTTATATTGATTGCATGTGATGTTTATCTTTTATGCATCTTATCTTGCTTTGATTGACGGTAGCATTATAAGATGATCTCTCACTAAAATTTCAAGATAAAAGTGTTCTCCCTGAGTATGCACCGTTGCGAAAGTTCTTCGTGCTGAGACACCACGTGATGATCGGGTGTGATAGGCTCTACGTTCAAATACAACGGGTGCAAAACAGTTGCACACGCGGAATACTCAGGTTAAACTTGACGAGCCTAGCATATGCAGATATGGCCTCGGAACACGGAGACCGAAAGGTCGAGCGTGAATCATATAGTAGATATGATCAACATAGTGATGTTCACCATTGAAACTACTCCATCTCACGTGATGATCGGACATGGTTTAGTTGATATGGATCACGTGATCACTTAGAGGATTAGAGGGATGTCTATCTAAGTGGGAGTTCTTAAGTAATATGATTAATTGAACTTAAATTTATCATGAACTTAGTCCTGATAGTATTTTGCAAATTATGTTGTAGATCAATAGCTCGCGTTGTTGCTTCCCTGTGTTTATTTTTGATATGTTCCTAGAGAAAATTATGTTGAAAGATGTTAGTAGCAAAGATGCGGATTGGATCCGTGATCTGAGGATTATCCTCATTGCTGCACAGAAGAATTATGTCCTTGATGCACCGCTAGGTGACAGACCTATTGCAGGAGCAGATGCAGACGTTATGAACGTTTGGCTAGCTCAATATGATGACTACTTGATAGTTTAGTGCACCATGCTTAACGGCTTAGAATCGGGACTTCAAAGACGTTTTGAACGTCATGGACCATATGAGATGTTCCAGGAGTTGAAGTTAATATTTCAAGCAAATACCCGAGTTGAGAGATATGAAGTCTCCAACAAGTTCTATAGCTAAAAGATGGAGGAGAATAGCTCAAGCAGTGAGCATGTGCTCAGATTGTCTGGGTACTACAATCGCTTGAATCAAGTGGGAGTTAATCTTCCAGATAAAATAGTGATTGACAGAATTCTCTAGTCACCATCACCAAGTTAGTAGAACTTCGTGATGAACTATAGTATGCAAGGGATGACGAAAGTAATTCCCGAGCTCTTCGCGATGCTGAAATCGACGAAGGTAGAAATCAAGAAAGAGCATCAAGTGTTGATGGTTAACGAGACCACTAGTTTCAAGAAAAGGGCAAAGGGAAGAAGGGGAACTTCAAGAAGAACGGCAAGCAAGTTGCTGCTCAAGTGAAGAAGCCCAAGTCTGGTCCTAAGCCTGAGACTAAGTGCTTCTACTGCAAAGGGACTGGTCACTGGAAGCGGAACTACCCCAAGTATTTGGTGGATAAGAAGGATGGCAAAGTGAACAAAGGTATATTGGATATACATGTTATTGATGTGTACTTTACTAGTGTTTATAGCAACCCCTCGGTATTTGATACTGGTTCAGTTGCTAAGAGTAGTAACTCGAAACGGGAGTTGCAGAATAAACAGAGACTAGTAAAAGGCGAGGTGACGATGTGTGTTGGAAGTAGTTCCAAGATTGATATGATCATCATCGCACACTCCCTATACTTTCGGGATTAGTGTTGAAACTAAATAAGTGTTATTTGGTGTTTGCGTTGAGCATGAATATGATTTGATCATGTTTGTTGCAATACGGTTATTCATTTAAATTAGAGAATAATTGTTGTTCTGTTTACATGAATAAAACCTTCTATGGTCATACACCCAATAAAATGGTTTGTTGGATCTCGATCGTAGTGATACACATATTCATAATAATGAAGCCAAAAGATGCAAAGTTAATAATGATAGTGCAACTTATTTGTGGCACTGCCGTTTAGGTCATATTGGTGTAAAGCGCATGAAGAAACTCCATACTGATGGGATTTTGGAATCACTTGATTATGAATCACTTGATGCTTGCGAACCGTGCCTCATGGGCAAGATGACTAAAACGCCGTTCTCCGGAACTATGGAGAGAGCAACAGATTTGTTGGAAATCATACATACAGATGTATGTGGTCCGATGAATATTGAGGCTCGTAGCAGGTATCATTATTTTCTGACCTTCACAGATGATTTGAGCAGATATGGGTATATCTACTTAATGAAACAGAAGTCTGAAACATTTGAAAAGTTCATATAATTTCAGAGTGAAGCGGAAAATCATCGTAACAAGAAAATAAAGTTTCTACGATCTGATCGTGGAGAAGAGTATTTGAGTTACGAGTTTGGCCTTCAGTTAAAACAATGTGAAATAGTTTCACTACTCACGCCACCTGGAACACCACAGTGTAATGGTGTGTCCGAACATCGTAACCGTACTTTATTAGATATGGTGCGATATATGATGTCTCTTACCGATCTACCACTATCGTTTTGGGGTTATGCATTAGAGACAGCTGCATTCACGTTAAATAGGGTACCATCTAAATCCGTTGAGACGACATCTTATGAACTGTGGTTTGGCAAGAAACCAAAGTTGTCGTTTCTTAAAGTTTGGGGTTGCGATGCTTATGTGAAAAAGTTTCATCCTGATAAGCTCAAACCCAAATCGGAGAAATGTGTCTTCATAGGATACCCAAAGGAGACAGTTGGGTACACCTTCTATCACAGATCCGAAGGCAAGACATTCGTTGCTAAGAATGGATCCTTTCTAGAGAAGGAGTTTCTCTCGAAAGAAGTGAGTGGGAGGAAAGTAGAACTTGATGAGGTAATTGTACCTGCTCCCTTATTGGAAAGTAGTTCATCGCAGAAACCAGTTTCTGTGACGCCTATACCAATTAGTGAGGAAGTTAATGATGATGATCATGGAACTTCAGATCAAGTTATTACTGAACCTCGTAGGTCAACCAGAGTAAGATCCGCACCAGAGTGGTACGGTAATCCTGTTCTGGAGGTTATGTTACTAGACCATGACGAACCTACGAACTATGAAGAAGCGATGGTGAGCCCAGATTCCGCAAAATGGCTTGAGGCCATGAAATCTGAGATGAGATCCATGTATGAGAACAAAGTATGGACTTTGATTGACTTGCCCAATGATCGGCGAGCCATTGAGATTAAATGGATCTTCAAGAGGAAGACGGACGCTGATAGTAGTGTTACTATCTACAAAGCTAGAATTGTCGCAAAAGGTTTTCGACAAGTTTAAGGTGTTGACTACGATGAGAGTTTCTCACTCGTATCTATGCTTAAGTCTGTCCGAATCATGTTAGCAATTGCCGCATTTTATGAAATCTGGCAAATGGATAAACAAAACTGCATTCCTTAATGGATTTATTAAAGAAGAGTTGTATATGATGCAACCAGAAGGTTTTGTCAATCCTAAAGGTGCTAACAAAATATGCAAGCTCCAGCGATCCATCTATGGACTGGTGCAAGCATCTCGGAGTTGGAATATACGCTTTGATAAGTTGATCAAAGGATATAGTTTTATACAGACTTGCGGTGAAGCCTGTATTTACAAGAAAGTGAGTGGGAGCACTACAACATTTCTGATAAGTATATGTGAATGACATATTGTTGATCGGAAATAATGTAGAATTATTCTGCAAAGCATAAAGGAGTGTTTGAAAGGAGTTTTTCAAAGAAAGACCTCGGTGAAGCTGCTTACATATTGAGCATCAAGATCTATAGAGATAGATCAAGACGCTTGATAAGTTTTTTCAATGAGTACATACCTTAACAAGATTTTGAAGTGGTTCAAAATGGAACAGTCAAAGAAAGAGTTTCTTGCCTGTGTTACAAGGTGTGAAATTGAGTAAGACTCAAAGCCCGACCACGGCAGAAGATAGAAAAAGAATGAAAGTCATTCCCTATGCCTCGGCCATAGGTTCTATAAAGTATGCCATGCTGTGTACCAGATCTATTGTATACCCTACACTGATTTTGGCAAGGGAGTACAATAGTGATCTAGGAGTAGATCACTGGACAGCGGTCAAAATTATCCTTACTGGAATAAGGATATGTTTCTCGATTATGGAAGTGACAAAAGGTTCGTCGTAAAGGGTTACGTCGATGCAAGTTTTGACACTAATCTAGATGACTCTAAGTCTCGGTCTAGATACATATTGAAAGTGGGAGCAATTAGCTAGAGTAGCTCCGTGCAGAGCATTGTAGACATAGAAATTTGCAAAATACTTACGGATCTGAATGTGACAGACCCGTTGACTAAAATTATCTCACAAGCAAAACATGATCACACCTTAGTACTCTTTGGGTGTTAATCACATAGCGATGTGAACTAGATTATTGACTCTAGTAAACCCTTTGGGTGTTGGTCACATGACGATGTGAACTATGGGTGTTAATCACATGGTGATGTGAACTATTGATGTTAAATCACATGGCGATGTGAACTAGATTATTGACTCTAGTGCAAGTGGGAGACTGAAGGAAATATGCCCTAGAGGCAATAATAAAGTTATTATTTATTTCCTTATATCATGATAAATGTTTATTATTCATGCTAGAATTGTATTAACCGGAAACATGATACATGTGTGAATACATAGACAAACAGAGTGTCACTAGTATGCCTCTACTTGACTAGCTCGTTGATCAAAGATGGTTATGTTTCCTAGCCATAGACATGAGTTGTCATTTGATTAACGGGATCACATCATTAGGAGAATGATGTGATTGACTTGACCCATTCCGTTAGCTTAGCACTCGATCGTTTAGTATGTTGCTATTGCTTTCTTCATGACTTATACATGTTCCTATGACTATGAGATTATGCAACTCCCGTTTACCGGAGGAACACTTTGTGTGCTACCAAACGTCACAACGTAACTGGGTGATTATAAAGGTGCTCTACAGGTGTCTCCAAAGGTACTTGTTGGGTTGGCGTATTTCGAGATTAGGATTTGTCACTCCGATTGTCGGAGAGGTATCTCTGGGCCCACTCAGTAATGCACATCACTATAAGCCTTGCAAGCATTGTAACTAATGAGTTAGTTGCGGGATGATGTATTACGGAACGAGTAAAGAGACTTGCCGGTAACGAGATTGAACTAGGTATTGAGATACCGACGATCGAATCTCGGGCAAGTAACATACCGATGACAAAGGGAACAACGTATGTTGTTATGCGGTCTGACCGATAAAGATCTTCGTAGAATATGTGGGAGCCAATATGAGCATCCAGGTTCCGCTATTGGTTATTGACCGGAGAGGTGTCTCGGTCATGTCTACATAGTTCTCGAACCCGTAGGGTCCGCACGCTTAACGTAACGATGATGGTTATATTATGAGTTTATGTGTTTTGATGTACCGAAGGAGTTCGGAGTCCCGGATGAGATTGGGGACATGACGAGGAGTCTCGAAATGGCCGAGACGTAAAGATCGATATATTGGACGACTATATTCGGACTTCGGAAAGGTTCCGAGTGATTCGGGTATTTTTCGGAGTACCGGAGAGTTACGGGAATTCGTATTGGGCCTTAATGGGCCATACGGGAAAGGAGAGAAAGGCCCCAAAGGGTGGCCGCACCCCTCCCCATGGACTAGTCCGAATTGGACTAGGGAGGGGGGCGCCCCTTCCTTCTTTCTCCTTCTCCCTTCCCTTCTCCTATTCCAACAAGGAAAGGAGGAGTCCTACTCCCGGTGGGAGTAGGACTCCCCCCTTGGCGCGCCCTCCTCCTTGGCCGGCGGCCTCCCCCTTGCTCCTTTATATACGGGGGCAGGGGGCACCCCATAGACACACAATTGATCATTGATCTCTTAGCCGTGTGCGGTGCCCCCTCCACCATATTACACCTCGATAATATCGTAGCGGTGCTTAGGCGAAGCCCTGCGTCGGTAGAACATCATCATTGTCACCACGCCATCGTGCTGACGAAACTCTCCCTCAACACTCGGCTGGATCGGAGTTCGAGGGACGTCATCGAGCTGAACGTGTGCTGAACTCGGAGGTGCCGTGCGTTCGGTACTTGATCGGTCGGATCGTGAAGACGTACGACTACATCAACCGCGTTGTGTTAACGCTTCCGCTTTCGGTCTACGAGGGTACGTGGACAACACTCTCCCCTCTCGTTGCTATGCATCACCATGATCTTGCGTGTGCGTAGAATTTTTTTGAAATTACTACGTTCCCCAACAGCACGCACATCTGGGCGACGGTGACCTTGGGACGAGCCCCGGCACGAGCGCGGGTGTACTCGAGGTCGAACCCGGCCACCTTGTACTTCTCCTCGGCAAGCAACAACTCCATGATGTGGATGGAGTGCTCCACCCAGACCGGATCGTTGGTGTACACCACCGAGAGGTCCATGAACCTTCTGTGGGTGTCCACCACGACACGCATGGTGAACTGCTGCTCGTCGTCGGCAGCCGCTCGGAGCGCCATTGGAGCCGCGCAAGATACCCTATGAGAATTTCTCATGGTGGGTGTGCTTCTTGCAATGGTGGGGCGCGATCGAAAGGTTGAAGAGACACAAGGGTAGGTTAAATGGCCGCTGTAATAAATGGGGGCCGGCCGGCCTATAATCGTCATGTCTTGTCACGACGTTCATAGCGGAGGATTCCAGAATCCAGTGCACGCTTGACAACCCACACCCCAGGCGTGGGCTCGAAGAGGCGCCAAATGTATCGTCGGTGAGCCTGTTCCCGTGCTACCGCGCTATTTACTGCACAAGCTTCCCGCCCGGCTAGTTTGGCCACACGTCGGCTAGAAGAGGGACAAATCATGAGCGTTTATTGGCAAAAAGCTTTGTAAAAACAAAGTGTGTGGAATGACTTTGATTATAAGTTTACCCTTGGGTGATGAGGTCAAAGTTACACAGAAGGGTGATGATGGACACTCGAGTGCGATAATTAATTCTGCGCTCTACAGTGCACACGGTGGAAGAAACCAACTCTGTGCAATAATGTCGAAGATCGCAGTCGAGTTAGCTATACAGATCATGTGCTGTGAGATTGACAAGGTAAACTGATTCAAGAATGGTTAATAAAATCTAAGACCATTGCATATTAAGGTCAAAATAGTGCTAGCAATATACGAGTCTCATACGATGCCATTTCAACGATTGTACCACAAAAGCTCGAAATGTTACAAGGTTCAAATTCCAGAGTTATATGGCTCAAATTCAAAGATTACAAGGTTCAAACTGATATTAGAAATGAAATTCAGCTCATCAGCTGCAAACGCTCGCGCTGATCCGCTGAACATGGATATCAGAGAGGTTCAAACTAATATCACCGCCTCTAAGTCTGGTTTTGAAACCTCACAATTTCTGCAAAGGGGTCAGCCACTGAGAAGTCATGTATGGGCTTGACACAATGACTTCCGATTACTCTCTCATATGAAGTTCGAAAATGAAATTCAGCATTTTTGGAGCCGACTCCATTCTGCCGCAGGCGCCGGCGCTAATCAACAAACCATTCATTTTTGCGAAATAAATGCAGGGCAAAGGTCATTTCCTTCAGCACCCTTGCTCTGAGAACAAAGAACTTGGCGAATATAATCTCCGGTAAGGTCCCTCGGTAGTTCTTCAAAGTAATTTCTGAGAGATACAGATCTAGGCATTCGACATGATTGTTATATTATATCACATTATCCACCACTGGGCCTAATCTTATCTGCAAAAGAAGAGAAAGTGTTAGTGCCTACATGCAGTTTTGAACATTACAACAGGCCTATTTGGTTTGCAGGATTTGTAAAATGCACTTACATGCCATCTTTGATCTAACATGATTAACATGGGCATTTGATTACATTCTAGAAAAATGTAGCCTTCTTCACAAGAGGTTGGAGTGGATGAAAAGTTCCCTAAGAAAACTAGTACAGATGAATCCAAAGGAGAAATGCTTATTGATTGTAACCATATGGATCAAGCAACCAATATGGGGGGGGCATGTATGTACTGAAATCCTCCAAAACAACCTTCAGAAATCGTAGTACATTGTCATTGTAAACTTGGAAAAAGGTGTCACAAATTGAACTCCCTTATGGTTAACATTTAACAGGAAAGGAACATCACCTCGATATATAGCTTCTCCAGGCACGGAAAGCATCTCAGGAAACTGACAACTTGCTCCAGGTCGGGCCCGATAGATTCTAGTGCCAAGACCTTCACTGTGCGTAGTTTTGGGGTCAAGCTTGTCGGAATCATTTTCTGAATGACAGACGAACAAACATCTTCAAAATTAGAAATAATGTTAATTTGTAGAAGGAGAGGTAGAAGGCGGCTGTTGTACCTGAACGGGTGTGGATCCAATAATAAGTTCGGAGTATTTGTCAGACGAGTAGCCCACCACTGTCAATTTCAGTGCAGAAATGACATTGATTCTTGTTGGACCTTCTTGATCAACTACAAGTAATCTCTCAAGTGCAGGTGTGTCCTGGATGACCATACCGTGGTCCACCTTTTGTGATGTCTTCTTGCCGCACCAGCAACACACATAAATAGTCCGGAGAGTCATGGAGGTGAAGTGGAAGGTACTCAACCCATTGATCGCCTGAAGACGAAGGTACTCGAGTGCAGTACAGCCACGGAGCAGGTGCTCCATGTCACCCTTTGAGTGGCAGACGACGACGAGCTCGAGGTGCTTCAGTCGTGGTAGAATAAGAGCGGGCGCGTCATTAAGGGGCCGGAAATGGCAGTTCCTGAACTTGGCGACGCGCAGCGTGGGTGCGAGGCGGAGTGCACACGTTGGCAGCAACCACATATGCCCATCATCAAAAGTGAGCTCCTCGAGCTGATCTAGGGTGGGGATCGGAACCAGTCATCAAGCTTGGCTCGGTCCTTGCCGTTGGAACGGAACTTGTCCATTCTAAGGCCTTTGGTTGGGCCAAGGTGACTGCCGAGGATCTTGGAGAACGCATCCAAGCTTTTGCGATAGCCATGGCAAAGCTCGTGGGTGTCGATGAGGTCAAGAAGGCTGGAGTTCCATAAGGGGCGCCACCGCCGGGAAAGGATGGTTGTCTGCGCCCCATATTTGATTGGGAGGAGGGAGATGATGACTCTCAACATATCATCGGGGAGGCTGTTGATTTAGTCTAGGCCTGCTGGAGTCGCTTGCGGTTCTAGCTCGCCCAGCCTCCGCTTGATGGCAACCCCGTTCTCCACCTCCGGAGTCTCCTTCTCAGCGGCGCTTTCTGATAGAAATGGGAGTACAGGGAATATTTAGTTAAAACAGGGCAATAGAAAAGTGTATTGGTAACTAGAAGTTATTAGGTAGGAATATAGTAAGAAAAGGGAATAACAATTGGTTGCTTAAATACTACACAATTCATTTGACATTGCTGGGTAAGTCAACATATGCAGATAGTTGAAAAGAAAACTTACTTCAAACAAAGTCTGGACGGATGATTTTGTCGGGGAAGTTAGCATATATCTCATGACCAGGCCCTTCTATGTGCAATGCAATTTTAGTGCCAGCTTTCAGTACATAAAACTTTGCAATTTCATTCCAAAAGCCAGTGCCAAAATAGGAGTCACCATGTTCATCAAGTCTTATAGTAGCAATGATTGTAAATCCATGGTTTGTGTGCAGTATGACATTCGTGGAGCCTTGATGTATGTAAAGGGAAAAATTGTGCACTACATATTCTGTTGCATAGCGAGGGATGTCCTGTAGAAAATGGTAGGATTGTTAAAGAAAATATGGTAACATGCAAATATGGGCCCAAATTGAAAGAACTATACAACAGTTGAAATCGAAGGACAAAAGCCAATAATTAAACAGATAGGGTAAACATGATGTCATGGAAATATGAGAGTAATCGAAAGAACAATACATCATTAATTTGCCTAATATAGAAAGAAGAGGGGGGGAAATCCCCTTTGACGTATATGGTGCATGTGGCACCTTTTATCCAAATGTAGCAATATTTAGAATATGTTCAGGAAAGTAGGCCATGCCAACCGATCTAGGGTGAGATTGAACATACCGCGCGCGTCCTCAAGTTATCTGGTACGATGAGATGGAATCTCTGGCGGCGGTCGCCAAGTCCTGAAGTGTCGGCGCACTGTACATTCTATGAATGAAAGAAAACCCTCAAATCAGCTCGAATAAAAATGAATTCACGGCGATTTCCGCTGGGTGATTAAAGGAGGCAGATGAACTGGGATAAGAGATGAGATAATATCTCGTTAAATTAGTTACCTTGTTGTCCATGAGAAAGAACCCTCAATACGGCAGATTCCCCAACCGAGCGGAGCTGGGTCGACCGCGAGCAGCGTCGAGAAAGTCGATGGCGATAGGCGGCGGCAAGCGGAAGTGGCGAAATGCGCTGGGCTTTGCCGGCAGCCTGGCGGCGGTGGCAGGCGTCGAGCTAAGTGTTTACCGCCGCGATAGGCGGTGCCATGGCATAGACGTGGAGGAGCTTGTGCAGGTGTGAATGGGGAACGTACCGGAGGGGCCGAGGGGGTGGCGGGCGGGGTGAGGGTTTTTGTGACGTGGGGATGGTGAGGGTTTTCTTTTTTCTTTTTTGAATTGGGTGGTGAGGGTTTTCTGTCCCACAAAGAATTTTGGGGGCGACGGTTTGCTAGAGCGAACCGTGTGTGATTGACGCAGCAGGCAAAATGAAAGTCATTGCATACGGTTTCAATTTTGGGAACCTTGTGTGATTGACGTACTACCTCCGTCCTGGTTTATTGGTCCCTCGTTGTAACTTTTACCAAAATTTGGCGAAATATTTAACATACTCAGACATAGATAATAAGCGTACACGTACATAAGCATAGTTCAACCATAAGTACATAGTTCAACCGTATTAAGCATACTCAAGCGTACGTAGTTCGATCCATCCCAAATCTCATCTCACATGCGGCCGACACGATCCTGAAGCTTCTCCAGGTACTCGGCGTACGCGCTGTGCGCCACCCTGTGAGAATACTTCTGCTTGAAGGAGCCAACGACCCGTCCTCTTGCATGCGCTAGAACACTTAGATACACGTCATGAATCTTGTGGTTGCAAAATGGGCATCCATAGCTGTCGTTCCAGGTCCTAATACACCTGTTATGCATTCCCGCATAAAGCTCCCTCAGGATTCGCCTCTTGTACCTCCTCTGGGCATCTTCATCCTTGCTGTCCACATCGTCAGACAGCACCTATACAAATAGTAAAACAAATTTGGCATCAAATCACTGATTACATGCCGTGAAGTAGGATTAGGAATTTATGGCTATTTATTTATACATATCCAGAGATTATGGTTCGATTTTTAAGCACAGTCGTCTATGTACAGACCAATCTTGAAGAAAATAATGGCACAAACATATGTAGGTCATTCAAAATCAATTGTCAAGTCCTGGCTAGGAATTATTAGCACGAACAATAACCCTAGTCGGATTACTAGCAGAAATCATTTGCACAGATGAAACAACTAATCACTTATCACATGTATCATTCAAACAATCAATACACTACACGGATCTAACGAAACTTACTCAGATTTCACGGATTGGGAGAACATAACCACAGGATTTCTATTCCAAAAAGGGGGAGGCAGGAGTAACCAGAGAAACCCTATGATCTATTTGACAAATAAATGGGTATAGATGAATAACTAGCTGTGCGTCGTCGTCGGAGTCAACGCCGGAGTGGTCGTCGGAATCGTCGCCGGAGTGGTCGTCGGAGTCGGTGTGGAACTCCGCCTCCGGCTGTGGAAGCTCGACGACGTCAGGGTGCAGCGATAACTCGCCGGCGGTGACGACAACCTCTGTCTCCATCTCCACGCCGTGCTCTGGTGCTTCAGCAGCCCTGGAGTCGCCACTCCCTCCGATGGGGCGCTTCGGCGGCATCCTCATACACTGACGGATTTGAGGACTGAGAGCAGCGTCGAGGATGCAAGCGGAGAGAGAGGATTGTGTGTGCGTAGCGAGGATGGGGGGTGCGGCTACTTGGGCGCACCATTAATATGGAGTAGTGGGAGAGAGGCGGGTGGCGGTCAAACGATGGCTTGCCTCCCGGTGAGCCTGCACACCGGACTGCTGGCATGCCTACCAAAGTTTCACACAGCTACTCGCATGCCTCCCAATGACACTGCGCAGCGAGCACGCCTCCGTCAATTCACACACCTGCACGCACGCCTCTCCGTCTGCCTGCGCGGCGGACTGCTCACATGCGTCCCGTCAACTCACGCCTGCTCGCACGCTACACGGGTCGCGCGGCGGCACGTATATTGTTTTTCTATTTGGATGATTAATGTTGCCGCTTTATTGCTTAACTGAAGCATGGCACGTATCCATTGTTGGTCTAACACTCACTGTTCAAATAAATAATCCGTTTGGGATATTGGTTCCCAATTATTAATAATCTCCCGTCTGTAATTAGATAAAGATTACATCCAAAGTGGTCTCAAATTTGACAAAAAAGTACAATGCCACTTTGTATTGGTGTCCATATGACAACACAATAAGTTTCATGAACTTCAAATAAGTTTTGGATGTACTAGAATTAAAAATCAAGATTCTCAATGTTTGAAATTTGTTGCACGGGGAGTAAACATGCACCCAGTGAGACACATGTGTTTTTGCAATCCATTTAGGTGCACTGTCACGTGTGCATGTAGCTCAAATTTGATTTTTGCACATTATGCCCATAGAAAATCAATCAATCAATGTACTAAAACGTCTTAATGATCTCTGTCATTTTTTTGAAATTAAAACGTCCCTCCTTTGGTAACATGTATGTTCACCGCGGGATAATTAATTTAACATGCATCGTAGTTGTGGTGGATTCGCGGTGTGTGTGTGGGTGTGTGCGTCTGGGGGTGGCGGGTAGCTTGCAGTACACTACGAGTTGTGAGCCACCGTGTGGGTTGGCCGTTTTGTTAGGCAGGCTGGTGCCACATCAGAGTCGTGAAATCGTTATTTAAAACATTACACAACCCTTTCATACATAAATGTTTTGGCCACATGCAGTCGATGGTTGTCCTACACGACCCTCGATACTCGCGTGTGACGCTTTCTGTGGGCCCGCGAGGTCGTCGTCCATCACTTTGACGAACAGCCGGCAGTGAGGTTAATTTGACCAGCAAGGTAGAATCTTTTTTGTTTGTGTTATGGTGGTATATAGTACGCGTCGAAGAGGTGGGAGGGGACTAGCATATATACTATACGTATGCGTCCGTGAACAAGTACACCTCACTCAGTGTCGGGACTTTTTGGTTACCGAGGCACGTGCCACATCAAAATTGTGAAATTGGTTATTCAAACATCACACAACACCTTTTTGGGCCACATGCATATATATCCTAGCTAGGACACTCACGTGTGACGCTTCCATCTGTGGGCCCACGAGGCCATCGTCGATGCATGCATGCATCACTTTGACCTACATCGGGAGAGGTTAATTAATTTCACCATCGATGAGGATTCTTTTGGGTTGTACATATATTACGGCAGGAGCATATAGTATGCGGTGAAGAGGGGGGAAGGGGACCATCATATGTAGTACGCTTGATATGAACCTCGCTCTGTGTGGGTGCATGGTTTACGGTTTTTGAGGCATGTGGCACATCAAAGTTGTGCATTTTGGGTATTCAACATATATATGTTTGGCCCACATGCAAAGCGGTGGTGGTTGTCCTCTCGCACCCACTTAAGCGGTTATCAGCGATATCGATGCTTTCCATCTGTGGGCCCGCTTGGTCCATCACTTCTTTTTGCCTGACAACAAGAGAGGTTAATTTGACTTAGGAGGGGATTATTATTTTTGCTCTGGGATGACATGCATGATACACTTTGAGCACACACACATGCATGTGTACGCATGAATCCCTCCCATCGAGTCGAAGTGGCTAGTACAACGACACCATCATGAACCGATCTCGCTCTGTGTGGGGAGCTAGTGTACGATTTTTGACACACGCGCCAGATCAATGTTGTGTATTCAAACATGCATGCACGCATCACCTCCATACATATGCATGTAGTGGTTGCCTTCGAACGATACACTCCCTCGCGTGGTTATCGGCGACAAGCCTATATATTTGCGGGCCCGCGTGGACATCCATGATCACCTTGACCAACAACAAGATAGGTTACCATGGCGGATTCTTCATTTGGTTCGTGTTATCGTAGTATAGGTCATGGTGAGATTCAGACCTAATTAAGTTTGAGCGCATATACTATGCACACATGCATGCATATATGAATCCCCGTCGTTGGCTTGAAGTGTGGTGTAACATACATATGCATCGTCAACCTAACCCTCACTCAGTGTGGGGATTTCTAGTTCGAAATCACGGTGCCACATCAAAGTTGTTCCATTGTTACTCAAAAACACACCTCTCCATACATATGTTTGGGCCACACGCATGCAGTGGTTGTCTTCGGGGACTAGCTACTTGCGTGATTATTGGCGAGCTAGCCCATCTCCGGGGTCGCATGGACGGCCATCACTTTGACCAACAACAAGAGAGAGGTTGTACGACCAAGGTGGATTATTCTTGGTCCGTTTTACGATCCATCTTGGTGAGATATATGCCTCTCTGGCCCGCCGACTGAAAGTGTGTGTGTGGGGGGGGGGGGTTGCTACATCGCACTTTGCTAGGTGAACCTCGGTTGGGGGGGCATGCATTCATAGCTTAATTAGGATTCCCTTCGTGGCGACACGAGGGGGGTGGGGGGCTGCTAGCTACTTCGCACTTTGCTAGGTGAACCTCTGTTGGGGGGAGGGGGGCATGCTCATAGCTTAGGATTCCCTTCGTGCCGACACGAGGGGGGCTGCTAGCTACTTCGCACTTTGCTAGGTGAACCTCGGTTGGGGGGCATGTGCATTCATAGCTTAGGATTCCCTTCGTGCCGACACGAGGGAGGGGTGGCTGCTAGCTACTTCGCACTTTGCTAGGGTGAACCTCGGTTGGGGGGGGAGGGCATGCATTCATAGCTTAGGATTCCCTTCGTGCCGACACGAGGGAGGGGGTCTGCTAGCTACTTCGCACTTTGCTAGGTGAACCTCGGTTGGGGGGGGCATGTGCATTCATAGCTTAGGATTCCCTTCATGCCGACACGAAGGAGGGGTGTCTGCTAGCTACTTCGCACTTTGCTAGGGTGAACCTCGGTTGGAGGGTGGGAGGGCATGTTCATAGCTTAGCTAGGATTCCCTTCCGTGCCGACACGAGGATAGGGGGGCTGCTAGCTACTTCGCCACTTTGCTAGGTGAACCTCGGTTGGGGGGGCATGCATTCATAGCTTAGGAATCCCTTCGCGCCGACATGAGGGAGGAGGGGCTGCTAGCTCTACTTCACACTTTGTTAGGTGAACCTCGGTTGGGGGTCATGCATTCATAGCTTAGGATTCCCTTCGTGCCGACACGAGGGAGGGGGGCTGCTAGCTACTTCGCACTTTTCTAGGTGAAACTCGGTTGAGGGGGAGGGGCATGCATTCATAGCTTAGGATTCCCTTCGTGCCGACACGAGGGGGGAGGGGGCAAGCAATACCGTGCGCTTTGCGAGAGAGGTGCCACATCAAAGTTGCATTTGGTATTTGAAAATCAAACCACCCTTTTGATACATAAATTTGGTCCACATGCAAGTGTGTTTGTGTTCTGACCCTCTCCCGCATCATTTTTCGCCAAATTTATGAACATTAGACAAGTCGGAGGACGCAACAGACACGGTTCACTCAAACTAACCGTGTGCCACGCCGGTGCACCTGTCACGCACACATCCGCACAGTACATTGGGCTCCAAGAGGCTCCCCCTTTCAAAAATATCTGCCCGCCTCGAGGGTTTTTCTGTGTCATAACACACGGTTGTTATCTCTGAACCGTGTGTGATGTTTCTTGTTCCCAATCCCGCCTGCATCAAAAATATCTGCCCGCCTCGAGGATTTTTCTGTTTCATAACACACGGTTGTTATCTCCGGACCATGTGCGATGCACTATCATCAAAATTTTCAATAGCCCGGCATTTCACTCCCGCGTTTGACTCCCGCATAGTAAAATTTTCAGTACCCGCATCATTTCCTCATACACCCTGCGCCCCCCTCCACACACACACACACACACCCCTCCCTCGCTCGAAACCCTAGCAAAGTCCCCGCCGCCGCAAGGCCTCCATTGTCAACATCTGTCGGTTTGCCCGTGCATCTTACCCACCGATCTCCATACCCAGGCCGCCCTGAGTTTCTTAGATGACGCCTGCCAAACGCCCCCTTTCCCACAGATCCCCATCCCCATCCCCCACTCCAGAGCGTCGCAGCCTAAGCCCGGCTACGCTTCCCGTGGAGCTCGAGGAGCGACTGGCCCAAAAGAGGTATATAGCGGTCTCTTCACCCGACGTCGCCGAGGAAGCTGACGACCATTACTCACGACAGGCACTCAAAGCAGCGGGCTAGAGTATGCGGGCATGTCTCGTCTGCCGGCTACGACATCGAGGTCATCGACAGCGATGCCCTGAGGCGGGCTGTGTCACAGGTTAAGTGGGCCACCCCCAACCCCTTGGGTTCAACCGCCGTCGATCTCATCCATGGCCCCGCCGCTGATCTCCTCTGGCTCGCTGTCAACAATTTGCCATTCTACATCGCCATCGAGCCCCTTTTGTCATTTTTGAAGGACACGTTCTGCGATGCTGGCTTGGGATCCATAGCTTCCAAGTCAGACCTCATCGACGGCGACAACGAGGAGGGCACCCTCTCTGGTTCTTCCAAGGGGAGAGAGCCCATCTGCTCTTCCAAGGGGAAAGCGCCCGTTTGCGACATCAGGGAGGGCAGCCTACAGCCGTGCTCTTCCAAGGGGAAGGAACCCATCTACGACAACATGGAGCGCATCCAGGGTCCGTGCTCTTCCCACGGGAACGAGCCCATCTGTGACAAGTGAGGAAACCCATGATTTGTTTATTTCAGTTGTTCACAATGTGATGCTCTATATGTGCAATTATTTACTGTGCAGTACATTTCATCAATCCTGTTTTAAACATACCAATAGGAATGCATATATTTGCTTGCTGTTAAGCCTGTTATAGCTAGCATATGCCTCTTTTAAAGTTTTTTGAATGTTCGGTTGTTTGTAGTTAGCATATGTTCAGTTTCAAATGCTATCTTTGGTTGTTCGTAGTATGCCTTGTCTATTCCAGTTATTCACAACGTGATGTTCTATATGTGCAAGTATGAACTGTGCCGTTCAATTTCATCAGTACCAGTTTCAACAATACCACTATGAATGACTACATTTGGTTGCTGCATCTTGTAGTTAACACGCCTTTCCATTTTTATTTAACCATAACCAGTGTACTTAGACCGGCACAATACCAGTTTGAATGACCATGTTTGCTTGTTGCAAAATGTTAGGCCTGTTGCAGTTAGCACACCTTTCCACTTGTTTTGCTTTACTAGCGTGCTTAAACCTGCACACTGAAGCTATCCTTTGGAGATTATTTTGTCTGCCATGTGTAATTTTGGTTGATGTTTAGCCTGTTGTGCTTAACATGCTTCTTGATGTACCTACACAGGACAATTTTGGGAACGACTGTTGTTTTCCATCGAGGTTACTTTCATCCCATGGCTTATATCTGCTCACTGTTCAGGATATCGGTAGCTGGTACCATATAGGCCGGCGGCTAATAAGGGACTAATCGGTGAATCAGACTTTTAACTGAATATATCTGCAACCCATTTTTCCTTAGGTTAACTAGGGCCATATGTAATATCTCTGAGGCTACATAGCAACATGCACTGTACTTAATGTCTAAATATGCAATCCTAGGCTACATAGCAACAAGGAAGAGTGTTACATTAATGTTCTAATGATGTCTAGATATACGTAGAAGAGCAGCAGCAGCAACAACACAGCCCTGTTTGGATACTCAACTTAGCTAGAGGTTAGAGTTAGTTTCTAGCTCATTATTAACCCTGAACTAACTCCATCCAAAGAGTTGTTTGGATGGCAGGGTTAGATTGACAATAAATGCACTAGGAGAACTAGCTCCAATTAGCACCTCTTGGGTTGGATACTAGTTTTTTTGGGTGGGTTATAGATGCAACTAGCTCAAACTAGCCCTCATGGTTAGATATACTTTAGGGCTATTTGAGCCCGAACTAGCTCAAACTAACTGTAACCTGTGGATACAACAGCAGATAATTTGTAAGAATGAACTAAACTCCTTCCGGCCCATGATATAAGATGTTAATTCATCTAATATGTGAGTATATTGGATGTTATAAGATACTCCCTCCGTTCCTAAATATTTGTCTTTTTAGAGATTTCAAATGGACTACCACATACGGATGTATATAGACATATTATAAAAAGAGTGTTGTACTACATAATTGTGCAATTGTTGTTTAGCTTCTAATATTAACTTGGTGCTTTTAGGTACATATGTCATTGGTAAATCCGCATTTCGAACCTTTCTGCGTATGGGGCACTGAGATATTGATGAACCAACATCAAGTGAGGAAGCTGATAAAGATTGTTAGTAAAATGGGTCCAAAGATAGCAATTAAACTATTTGTTTACACTTTATCTAAGACAACAGTGAACTGCAGGATGGTAAGTAAGAACTCTGCAGCCTTCTTTTTACTGCCGATAATGAGTTGTGCTAGATGACAATGTCTGAATCTTTTTCCTTTGTAGTGGTTGCCAAAGTAGTTTACTCAAGATTACCTCTCAAACTACATGATTGGTGGGCATGCAAAGGTTAAAGTATTTCTACCAGAACACGATGATTATCTAGATGTTTTCATGAAGACCGTGAAGGATGGGCGGTCGGCCATCACAAGGGGTTGGACTAGAGTTGTGCGTGCCTTCTGCATGGAGGAGGGCACAATATGGGCATTCCGCTTCACCTTGTTCAGCAACCAGAATATATTTCGCCTCTTTCTTTATCGTCTTTAATAGTACAAGTATACAACTGTGGTTCGTCATTCTTTATTTGGTCCGTATGTAATTCTTGAACATATGTACCTATCAATCGAATAATGCATTGGTTGTTTGAACCTGATGGATATGAATAAAGCTGTAGCATACATTCAAATTCAAATCCAAATCCGGTACAATTTGGAAAAGCAGCAATTAAATTACGGTGAAATTTCGCTCTCCAGGTTGTTACGGCACACACGGTTGGTAAAAGACAAACGTTTGCGATATGCACCATAATCGGAGATGGTTCACAGAGAGGAAACGTGTGCAAGCATGCACACAGTTGCCGTTTGCAAAGCGTGTGCGATGTCAGACAATATCACAAATGGTGCGGGCAAACTAAACGTTTGTGTTAGTTGCCTTATCGTACACGATTCGCAACCATGAACTATTTCTAATGAAGTTGCATCGTAAACTGTAAGTGCATCTAGTGCCCCTTAGTGATTTTGGTGTATTGAAGACTTATAGGTTAAGAGACTAATGTGTTTATGAGTGTACACAGGTCTAAAAGTCTATGAGGAGTTTGATATTTACAGAGAAAGTCGACCCCTAAAAATGAAGTTCTTCGACTGAAGACTTTGTATTTCTGATGACTTTCTGAAGACTTTGAAAGTGAAGAAATTGGTGTGACCTTGAAGACTTGGTATTCATTTGAGGAACATGAAGCGTGAAGACTTTTGTTTTCGTAGTTTCATTTTCTCTTTCTTGAGTCATACGAAACACCGTACTGTTAAAGGGGGTCGAGGAAATACTAAGGAAAAATTTCCATGTGATGCTCAACTCAAAATCCTACACCTACCAATCCCTTCGAGTGAAGCCATTGGAAATATCATACAGTTCAGTCATATTCTTCAGTGACAGAGATGAAGTTCTTCTGGTCTCTGAGGAATTTGTTCTGACTGAGGAGTTAGGAATTCGCCAGTGCGGATTGCCTACACAGTGAGGAACATGATAGCCCTGAGGAATTTGAGCCTCAAATTTTCGATCGTTGCTGTGCTACGCGCCAGCTGCCCTAAAATATCTTATCCACCTAATGGTCATATCATTGAAGGGCATTTATGTCTTATCATGTCGGGCTGCTCCCTAGGCTATAAATAGCCGCCCCCTACAACCACTAGCTGGTTGGCTGCTCCGAGAGAAACTGACACTTGTCATTTGAGAGCATCCCATCCTCCGAGGACTTTGAGCGAAAATCATCGAGTGAGGAAAACCCAAACCCAAACACCTACAAACCCAAAGTGATTGAGCATCACTGAAGAGATTGATCCTGCGTGGATCCGACACTTGTTACCTTTGAAGACTGTGCTTCTTCCAGATGGTTAGGCGTCATGGTCTAGAGCATCCAAGAGGAATTGTGGATCGCCGAGTGACCGAGTTTGTGAAGGTTCGGAAGTCACCTGAAGACTTACCACGAGTGATTGGGTGAGATCTGTGTGACCTTAGCTCAAGGAGAATACGGTGAGGACCGTGTGTCCGGGACTGCGTGTCCTCAGGTTTAAATACCTAGCCGCTCCAACCAGATGTACAACTGAGACAGCAGTTGGAACTGGTCTACCAAATCATTGTCTTCACCAAGCTTACTGGTTCTATTTCCTCAACTCTTACATTTCCTCATTACTGTGTTGTGTGCTTGTCATATCTGTGTTTGAATACTTTGACTGAAGACTTTCTCAATTTCCCCAGTTCAAGTTCTCACTACAAAAAAAAGACACATCCGTGACATTTTGGGCCGAATGAATTTTTTTTCTGTCATACATATGACACTTCTATGACGATAATTGTGACAAAACCCCGGTATCATCATAGATGTGGTGGGCTCCTACTTTTATGACAAAAAATCATGACAGAAAATGGGCTTTTCATCCTGGGCGGGCCGGAGACGCAGCTGCATGACATTCTTTGGGCCGTCCATGACGGAAAAAACCATGGTAGAAGCGAGGGCGAGGAAAATTTCGGGGAGTTCCCGGTTACGTTGGGAGGTCAGGGGCCGAGTGATGCGCGTTTCTCTCGTACACGTACGCACGTGTGTGCGAGGCATTGGCTCTAACTGAACCTGAGCGAGGCGTTGGGCTCTAACTGAACCCGAGCGATTGCACTTCAGGCTACGCGTTACTGAACCCGAGCGATCGATCGATGGCTGTTAACAGAACCCGATTGAGCGATTCCTTCGCTACTGCTGCTAACTGAAGCCGATCGATGCTGCCTCTGGGATGAACAGTGAGCGTTGCGGGGGGGTTTGGATGAACAGTGAGCGGTGGCGTTGCCTCTGGATGAACAGGACCCCGTGGTGTGGTGGAGGGCTGGATGAACAGTAGACGGTGGAGGGGTGCCCGTGGAGAGGTGGTTGAACAGGACCCCGTGGTGTGGAGGGCTGGATGAACAGTAGACGGTGGAGGGCTGCCCGTGGAGGGGTGGTTGAACAGGGCCCCGTGGTGTGGAGGGCTGGATGAACAGTAGATGGTGGAGGGGTGCGCGTGGAGGGGTGGTTGAACAGTAGCCGGTGGAGTAGCGCGCGGTGGAGGCTGGATGAACACGAGCCCGTGGAGGCTGGAGGAGGTCGACGGTGGAGATGAACAGTATCCCGTGGAGTCCCATTTTGCGGTACGCCACACCCCTCCCGATCAACAGGACCCCCGTTTCGACCGTAGGAGGTCCGTTTCATCCGTTTTGCGGTACGCCACACCCTTCCCGATCAACAGGACCCCCCTTTCGACCGTAGGAGGTCTGTTTCCTCCGTTTTGCGGTACGCCAGACCCCTCCCGATCAACAGGACCCCGTTCCGAATGTAGGAGGTCTGTTTCCTTCGTTGTGCGGTATGCCGGGCCTCGTTTCCATCGCTTGTTCCGTCCAAGCCCTCCCGATGAACACGACCACGCATTCCGTTCTGACCCAGCCGGTTGGCTCCCACGCGTTCCGTTGCCTCCCGATGAACACGACGCATTCCGTTGCCTCCCCATGAACACGACGCATTCCGTTGCCTCCCCATGAACACGACGACGACGCTGTTTCTCCGTTCCGACCCAGCCATGTACACGAGCCCTGGCCGTACGTATGCGCGAGTAGGCGTTCGAGACCCCGCCCGTATGTACACATACGTGGCCGTATTTTCTTTCTTGCACCCTGGCCGCTGTACGTACGTGTACATGCTACGTGCGCGCCTCTACTACGACACGTACGCGCCTCTACTACGACACGTGCGCGCCTCTACATCCACCAGTATATATGTACGTACACGTTCGCGACCAGAATGACAACGCTACGTACGCTTCGACCAGGTGGGTCCCGACTGTCAGGCACTTCCTTGCGTGCGAAGATGTAGCTGGTGGGTCCCAGCTGTCAGGGGGGCGAATCGTTTTGTTTTTTTGCCCGGACGCACTTCCTTGCGTGCGAAGGTGTAGCTGGTGGGTCCCAGCAGTCAGGGGGGAAACGTTTTTTTCGCGAAATACGGTGGCCCGTCCGGTGGGTCCCCGCTGTCAGGTGGAGGAATAATTATTTTGCGCGTAATAAGGAGGCACTTCCTTGCTGCGGCCGTGGACCCAGCTGTCAGCGTCTCCACGCACAGTACTCTTCCGATGGAAGTCGGTCGTTGACCACATTGACCACGCCGCGCCGAGAGCACCACGGCGGTGGACGACGGCGAGGCCTAGGAAGGGGACGACACGGAGGCAGGGAAGACTCGGCAGTTGTTTCCCACGCGGAGGGGAGTACGACTGTACGAGGGTTTACTGGTTCGTCTGCCGTCGCCGGAGAATAACAGCAGGTGTGGGTGAGTAGAGGGATGGCTAGGCCAGCGATGGGAGTACGGTGGGGCGGTGAGGCCTGCGCGGCAGCACAGCCGGCCGCGGGGAGGAGGGAGCAGGCAGTCCCGCCGGCGCTTGTTTGAGCGGCTGGAGCAGGAAGAGCAGAGATTGAAGAAGCACGACGGCCGTTGGATGGACATCCAACAGTCAGTGCTTGTGCGTCAACCTTTTTTTAGGAAAGCCTCAAATCTGTGGAAAACAGCATACAACCCATCTGCCATTATTTCTAATAATTTACAGCCCATTTGCTAATTCTTGAGGTTTTTTTGGAGCCCATATTCTTTTTGTTAGCATTACAGCCCATATTGTGGCCACGGTTAAAAAATTATACGAAATTTTGCATATTTCGGTGCGGTCCGAACTGTTTTTAATCCCGAAATTTCGACTCACATTCAAACTGATTTTAAAAATAAATGTATATCAATATAAAATCCAACAAATTCTCCACGCATAAAAATTAATGTAATTTAAAATCTTGAAATGAAAAAAAGATATTTGAAACTAATTGCCGGTTTGATGTGTTTTAAAAATGTACAACCCATTTCTCATTACTGATGGGCCATTTTCTCGGCCAGCCGAATGAAAGCTCTCCTCGTCTTGAAAGATTTGCAGCCCAACAGGCCTGACAAAGCGACTTACTTGGCAAATCACAAAAAAACTGGGCTGTGGCCGTGGACCCAGCTGTCAGCCTCTCCACGTACAGTACTCTTCCGATGGAAGTCGTTCCTTGACCACGTTGACCACGCCGCGCGGAGAGCACCACGGCGGTGGACGACGGCGAGGCCTAGGAAGGGGACGACGCGGAGCCGGGGAAGACGCGGCAGTGGAAGCCCGCGCGGAGAGGAGTACGAGGGTTCACTGGTTCGGCTGCGGTGTGAGGCTGCCGTCGCCGCAGGGCCTGGCCAGCGGTGGGAATAGTAGGGGGCGGTGAGGCCTCTGCGGCAGCACAGCCGGCCACGGGAGGCAGGAGCATGCGGCACGACCGGCGCTGCTTTGGGCGGCTGGAGCAAGAAGACCAGAGGTTGAAGAAGCACTACGGCCGTTGGATGGACATCGTACGGTCACTGGAGCTAGAATCGTTCATATTGACTAAGTTGACAAAGCCCTTCGTCCCCGTCAACTTAGTAGGCCCACAAGTCAGCCTCCCACCAAGGTGGGTCCCAGCTAGCCGGGGGAGTATTCATTTTTTTGTGCGTAATAAGGAGGCACTTCCGGTGGGTCCGAGCTGACAGCGGGGGGAACGTTTTTTTCGCGAAATACGGTGGCCCGTCCGGTGGGTCCCAGCAGTCAGGGGGAAACGATTTTTTTCGCAAAATACTGGTGGCCCGTCCGGTGGGTCCCCGCTGTCAGGTGGAGGAATAATTATTTTCCGCGTAATAAGGAGGCACTTCCTTGCGGCTGCCGTGGACCCAGCTGTCAGCCTCTCCACGTACAGTCCACGTCCGATGGAAGTCGTTCCTTGACCACGTTGACCACGCCGCGCCGAGAGCACCAGGGCGGTGGACGACGGCGAGGCCTAGGAAGGGGACGACGCGGAGCCGGGGAAGACGCGGAGCCGGGGAATCCGCGGCAGTGGATGCACACGCGGAGAGGAGTACGAGGGTTCACTGGTTCGGCTGCGCTGCCGTCGCCGCAGAATAACAGGGGGTGTGGGTGAGTGGAGGGATGGCCTGGCCAGCGGTGGGAGTAGTAGGGGCGGTGAGGCCTCCGCGGCAGCACAGCCGGCCACGGGAGGCAGGAGCAGGCGGCACGACCGGCGCTGCTTTGGGCGGCTGGAGCAAGAAGACCAGAGGTTGAAGAAGCACGACGACCGTTGGATGGACATCGTACGGTCACTGCAGCTAGAATCGTTTATATTGACTAAGTTGACAAAGCCCTTGGTACGTCAACTTAGTAGGCCCACAGGTCAGCTTCCGAAACGGTGCGCCCCAGATGTCAGGGGGAGGAATCATTTTTTGGGCGGGTGAAGCTAGAATATCCGAGATTGAAGAAGAAGCACGGCATCCGTTGGATGGACATCCAACGGCCACTGCTGCTAGAACCGTGTGTTGACTATAAGTTGACAAAGCCTTGCATACGCGTCAACTCTGTTTTTTTAGGGGACGCGTCAACTTAGTAAGGCCAGAAGTGTGTGGCAGAGAACTTATAGCCCATTTGAGATTTGTAAGAATGTGTAGCCCATTTTTGAATTCTAATGGAATTTACTACAGCCCATTTACAGTTTGTTAAAAGTACAGCCCATTTCAACCAACCGTTCAAAACAGAATTCAATAAAATTTCCCACATTTTGATGGGATCCGAAATATTTTTATCCCGAAATTTCTAGTCAGATTAAATACAATTTCAATATAAATTTATATTACGTAAAAATCCAACGAAACATTGCGCTCGCAACAATTAATGAAATTAAAATTTTCAATATCCAAAAATAATATTTTATAAAGTAATCACGTGTTTGGTGCATTTTTTTATAGTTACTGCCCAGTTTTTATAATTACATCCCATTTATTATTTCTTAAAGCCCATTTTCTTGTTAAGCCTAATGCATCCCTCCTAGGAAAGATTTGCAGCCCAGCGGGGCGGAGAATAACAACTTGACCTTGCCTGGGTATTCCTAAAAAAAGTATAGCTGGGCTAGCCATTTTCAGCTTGACAAAAATTTATATCTGGGCTGGATATCTGGCCTGGGCTAGACGGGCCACAGCCCGCCCAGTTAATACCTGCAGCGATGTTTTCGTTGTTGTTCAGAGGAGAAAAATTAATATCTGGGCTAAACATCGAAAAACTCTGCAGTGCTCACACCTCAAAAACACAAATACTGCTCGAGCTGCTTGGTCCCAGCTGTCGGCCGCTTCTTGTGCAATTCTCTCGTTTATTGACTACTACATAGGTTGACAATGGTGTGGGACCGTGATGTCAGGAAACCAGGAGGAAGCAAAATAAATTATAGTTATATATATATATAATAAGGAGGCACTTGCGTACGTGAGGCTATGGACCTGGTGGGTCCCCATTGTCATCCTCTCCAAGTAAAGTCATCTCCTCGCCCGCGCGCGCTTTCCGCGCGAAACAGTCAGCGCCGCCCGCCCCGCTTCCCGGTGCAGGCGATTGCTCCGCCTTCAAACGACACAAGTGCCGTCCGTCCGTCCATCTGCCGCCCACATTAATGATACGCGGTTGCCGAGGCGGCTACTCCGGCGCCACACGTCCGTCCCTCCGCCCGCCCACCATTGCTATATAAACTGCTGCGCCGGCCATAGCCGCAGTCATCCGCATCCGTTCCCTTTCTCCTGTCCACACCACTACTGCCCACCATGGCTTCCTCGCGCTCCAGCGCTCTTCGGGACGGGCGGACGACGGACCACAAGGAGATGGCAGCCATTGCTGCCGACCGGCTGGCCGGCAGGCAGCCGGAGGACGACGACGTCCCAATGGAGAACATGGTAGTCGACGATCCGGCGCCAACCCCCTCCTCCGCGCCATCCTCGCCGGTGCATTGCACCATGACCATCGGCGAGGCCCGTGCCCAATATATGGACAGGGTGAGGCAGATGCGTGAGGAGCAGTTCCGGGAGGCGCAGGCCGACGCCGCCTACAACCACCATCTCCTCCAGGAGCACCTGCAGGCGGAGGAGCAGATCGCCGCGGAGCGGGCGGAGCAGGAGGCGCTGCTCGACTCGTACCGCTCCGCCCGCAAGGGCCGCCTCGAGCGCTGGCGGTACCGCATGCGGGTGGCGGAGGCTGCGGCCGCCTACAAAGAGGCTAGCAAAGAGGGCGATGAAGCGGGCGAGGCGCTGTTTGGCGAGACCGAGGACGAGGCAGAGGACAATGCCGGCTCCGACGAGTCCCCGCTCCGCTGGCGTCGACGAGGCCCTGCTCCGCCGAGGCCCCGCGGCACCAACAACGAGGCAGAGGACACCGCCGGCTCCGCCGAGGCCCCGCCCCGCCAACAACGAGGCAGAGGACATCGCCGGCTCAGCCGAGGCCCCACCCTGCCGGCAACGTGGGGGAGGATTTCCACCGCTCCGCTGAAGGCGCCGCCCGCCGGCAACGAGACAGAGGACATCGCCGGCTCCGCCGAGGCCCCGCCCCGCTGCCAACGAGGCCGCGCCACACAGAAAACGAGGAAGAGTAGAACACGGTAGGTCTCCGCCGCTCGGGTCCAAGTAAGGCCACCGCTGCTACCCTCCGGTTGAAGCCAAGCTAGGCGGGTTGACCATTGACGGCCGGTTAGCTTCTTGGCGGCGACGTGGAGTCGGAGAGCTGCGCTGGAGAAGAACGCTGCTTCTACTTAACTGCTGGTGCAGTTGGCTGACTGACACGTGGGCCCAACAGGCCACATGTCAGTTACGCAACTGCACCTGCAGTTAAGTCACTGAAGCTTCTGTTCGGCTCAGCGGGACACAGGTGGGTAGCTTCGGTTAATTAATTATACCTCCAGCGCACCCCTTTTTAGTTGAAGAATGTATGAAATGTAATGAAATCCGGCATGTTTATATGAAATCCGACCGTGTATGAATGAATTTATTTCGATTAGTTCGAATTCCTGTATCACTGGCATTGGATGAACATGCAAAACAATACGTACTAGCATTATTCCCAGGGTGATCACCTCGTTTGCAGCAGTTTCACATGTACTCCCTCCGGTCCTTTCTAGTCTGCATACAAGTTTTGTCTGCAGTCAAAGTATCTCTACTTTGACCAATCTTATACAAAAAAGTATGCACTTTCACAATGTGCGAAGTAAAAGGAACAAAAGGATTACAAAGAGTTTGAGCAGCTTTTTAGCGTTTCTGTACATTGCAATCAAACACACAGGCCTGGCAATTCATAGAGAACATTCAAAACAATCGATGATTATGCATCTCAGCTGGCTCACATGTCAGAGGCAATATTTACTTCACAACTAAAGAATAAAGAAAAAATTGATCGACGCTGCTGACAGCAAAGGGCGTCCCATTCGAAAATATCAAACGCATGTCTTGCTAAAATCAATGAGCAAAATTTGACAAGGTTGTCCCATTCCAAAATATCAAATGCCTACGATTGTGGAATGGGCAGGGTTTGCCATCAGTTCGGACATTGACATGGCACCTCGTGCTAAATAAACCAGCTGTTCTTTTTGTGCAGTTCCACCAAAATCAACCAAATTCGCGCGTAGCTTGTATGATTTCGCCCTTATATGTTGCAACGCCTTGAACTTATCGGCACCTCCTTTCTTGTGGTGGAAATGAATGATTCGATGTATTCATGAACATTTTGTGCAGTTCCCATTGAAATCAAGCTGAGCACCCCTGTTTGCACAAATACAAAAAAGTGATTAGTATAAAGCAAACTGTACTATGAATTGACAGTTTCAACAGGCACATACATGGTCCATGTAGAGCACACTTTTAGAAAAATGGAACTCACCAGAAAGAATCCTAGAACAACATTGTACTCGCGCATCACAGCAAAAAAATGGAGATTTGTCAGTCCTTCTGAGCTGAAGTTAGTTTGGTCTTGTGGGGAGTAATGTAACCATCCTTCAACTGCTCCTTCTGATGAGAAGATAGACAGGGCTTCTTCATCCTGGCATAATCGGAACTAGTCACTTCACGTACTCCATATTCTTCTTCAGAGGAAGATGATCCTGTTGTGCAAAGACAAGAGGACTACTAAATGCTAGCATCCCTGTTTGCTCGAAAAAAAGGAAAGGAAATATTTAAAACAGCACAGATGAAGCACTTCTCAAGGACAATACCACTTTTTCATGACAGTATCTAAACAGTAGCACAACACCAATAGAGATGACAAAGCTCAATCATATGGATGAAATCAGTGGGCGAGTACCAACCTTTGTCAGGAGGCTTATTGTGTAGAGCATACAGATGAAGCACTTCTCCGGAACCATCTGTTGCTATCTACGGTGGTGGCCATGCTTACTATATACTCCTCGATTAATTTAATGTTTCCAACATCTTCTTGTGCAGTTCCACTAAAATATATGGTATCTTCAAAGAAGATCCCTGTTTGCACAAGTAGAGATAATTACATATTACATTAAGAGTGGCATCAAATCAGTGGCAAAACAATTGCTCGTTCCAGCCATAGCAATAAATTAAGATGCAAAACTATATCATTACTTGTGTCATCACAGTTCCAGTGCTTCATTACAGCACCGGGAGTTGATTTTTGTTTTTCTTCCGCTTGTTCTTCCCCTTCATCACTTGGTTCAATAACAGACAAGCTTCGCCTTCAATGTAAGATTTGGCATGTCAATTAGGGAGCACAAGTATAGTACTAAACTTAATTTTCTGATGAAAGTGGCAAAATACAGGCCAGCAGTTGTGAAATATCCTTATCTTACCTCAATGGGATATTACGGTGCACATACAGATTGGAAGTCTTGTCTCCATTTGTGCAGTTCACTAAAATCAAGCAACATTATCGTACAAGTAGCACAACATATGAAAGCACACTGCAGAATCATGTGAAAGAAGGCTAGTACTGACCTCTCATGATGCGGAATTCAAACAACTCACAAGAAGAAGATCTGAACCAAATTCGCCTTAACGGATAGGAAGTAAGATCTCCTCTTGTGCAGTTCCACTAAGATCAAGCAATCAAGCAACGTTGTCGGTGTGACATTTTGGTTGAACTGCACAAAACACTCTTAAAACAAAAGTGTTTTGTGCAGTGCAACAAAAGGTCACAATGGCAACGAGGTGAAGTAGATAACCCTGTTTACACAGAGGTGCAAAGGAAACAATTAGTGGTCAATAACGGTGGATGACACAGAAGCCAACAAAAAGAAGCATCTACCTTATCTAAATGGGAAAGAAAGCAAGACAGTAGCATTTCTCAAACGGTGGCATTGATTAATATTAACATAGAGATTATATTAACAATAAAATTCGTTAAACATGTAATTTGCTTTTAACTGTGGCATTGCATCAATTTTCCAGCGGCATTATTAGAGGGTGTTTGTTTACAGGGACATTTTGGTGTAGGGACTAAAAAAACTCCGTGTCAGTCCCATCTAAACCAAACAGGAGGGACTTTTAGGGACTAAAAGTGGGCATTTGGGACTAAAGAAAGAAGACCCCGAGGGAGTCTTTTTGGGACTTTTTCCAACAGTTGCCCCTGCCACGCATCGCACCTTGTCTCTATTAGTTCATTACTAGGGGTAACATGGTCTTTTAGCATGTCATTTAATAACCTCTAGTCCATGTTTAGTCCCTGGAACCAAGCAGGTAGGGACTAGGGAGTTTTTAACCAAACAGGGCCTTAGATTAACAACAGCTAATGAGTTGCACGGGACAGTGGACGCACCAGCACCATGTGCATCTACCGATGTACTGTGGTCATGCACAGTCTGTTGCAACAAAGAACAAACAACCAAGGAGCATATTTGTGTTGGTCCCAGTTTTGTTATCTTTAGACACCTTTCCCTATGTGAGCGCAGCAAATCTAGTCCTGCTCAAACTCTACAGCCTTGTCCCTTCCTTTCCTTTTTGAACTAGTACTTTCGCCCCTTCCTTTCCTCTTTGAACCACGTCCTAGATTTATGCGATACAACTTTCCCCACTACTTTCCCCCATTCCTTTCCTCTTTGAACCACGTCCTAGATTCATGCTATACAACTTTCCCCCTTCATTTCCTCTTTGAACCACGTCCTAGATTCATGCTATATACAACTTTTCCCACTACTTTCCCCCACTCCTTTCCTCTTTGAACCACGTCCTAGATTCATGGTATACATGCAGCTAGAGCAATGCATGTGGAGTAAGTAAATTATACCTTAAGGTTCTTGGGGCGTGGTTCGGTGGGCGATGGGACGGCGGCGAAGAAGAAGGGGTCGGAGGCCCTCCCCCGCCGCCGCTGGGTGGAAAGTGAATAGCTGCGCCGGTAGTCCCTCGCCGACGGCGACAGCGTTAAGCCTCCTTACCTTCCCGGCGGACGGCTCCTGCCGGCTCTTTGAGCAGCAGTGAGGGGAGAGAGAGGCCAACGAAGTCTTGTTTAGATCTGGAGAGGGCGAGAGAGTGTGAAGAGAGCAACTACAAGCGCTGAGGCTCCAGCGAGAGAGGGCGAGAGAGTGTGAAGAGAGCAACTACAAGCGCTGAGGCTCCAGCGAGAGAGGGCGAGAGAGTGTGAAGAGAGCAACTACAAGCGCTGAGGCTCCAGCGTATATATATATACTAGAGAGAGAGTGTGAAGCGTGCAAACCCTAGAAAACATTTTGACCAGTCAAAGAATCCACCCGAGACCTCAAGTTTGATGAGCGAACAGGCTAACCAGCTACACAACCTCCCGTTATGTTCAACGAGAGGGAAATAACCTTTTATACATTCCTGCATTCGGGTGACAAGCATGCCGTGTTTTTTGTGTGTGTGGGAGTCATTGGGATTTCAATCATAATCGTGTCATGTGGCTTTGGTGGTAAGACTATCCACAGTGGTGTAGAAATAATGCAGCCTTAGTCACCTTACCTCTCTCCACATAGTACATTGGGTCCCACCAGTCAGAGGGTGAAACAAACAAATTAATAAGAAAAATTAAAAGCGCCAGCGGTGTATCTTACCTCACACATCTCGCTACTGCTCGGGAACACTGTCCAATTGATCCCTCTGTTCGCTCACGTACTATTTTAAGTGAATCCTTATTATAACATGCACACAAATTTTGGGCACTTGTATTCGACTTAAGTCAGTGTGCCACCGTATCTCGTATACTTACTACTCCCTCCGTCTAGGTGTAATAAGTCACGTTAGAAGGTGCAACGGGACCAAGGTGCGTGCGTGTGCGTGTGTGTGTGTGTGTGTGTGTTTAACAGCATGTGTGTGTTAGAGAGAGCGACAGATCGACCTACTCCTACAGAGAGATGTTGTGTAGTGTAGTACGATTTTAGCCGCGAGAGTCGGTGCATCCTCTCGTTTCCGGGCGTGTCCGGTAGGGACATGTGGACAGCTGCCACGCCCGCTCCTGACCAGCCTGGCCCACCCAAAGCCCCTCCATCGCCCGCGCGCGCTTCCCGCCCGAAACGGTCAGCGCCGCTCCAAAGAATCGGTGCCGCATTCATGCCCGGGCAGAGCGGACGCGACCTCTCACTGGCGCAAGAGTGATGGTTGCTTCGTCCGTCCAACTTACTGCTGGGTCTATGTGATTTGACGGCTCATTGGTCTTTATTACTGAGGTGGTAGGACTGCTGGATGTCCCACGCTTTCGGCGAAAGGAGGTACTACTACTAGATTACAATTTTCTCCATTCTTACAGCGGAGGCGTGCAAGAGCAGTGAAAACACACAGGCTCAGTGATTACATGGCCCACCTCACACTATCACCGTGCGACACCTAACTCTTTACATAGTACTCCCTCCGTTCCTAAATATTACTAGATGAGTCCCCGCGCGTTGCCGCGGAACAGCGGTATATCTCTCTGCGCAAAATTATCGATTTCATAGAACTAAAAAAAACTCTATAACCGCATGACAAATGTGGTAGCCAAACTAAATAAACTCCCATCATCATTTAGATCATCCCACGTAAGGAAAAAAGATCAGCCAACTCCTACTGCATAATGGGATTATATTTTTCTTTTTGACATGTTAATGGGACTTAAAAGCTCACTTACATGCATGCTACCGGTGCATGCTTGCATGCAGACATGTTGATGTGATTTAAAACCCACTCACATGCATGTGCCACGGTATTTCTGCATGCTTGCATGTGGCTTAGTGCGGAGCCTCTCAACGTCTAGATCAGACGGCTATTATGGACTGATTTACTTCATCTAACGGCTACATCAATTTTGATGATGTGGCTCAAGGAGAGGATAGAGAATTCCTAGTAGTGGGGGCTAGCTATTACTAGTAGATAAGTCTTTGTAGAGATTCCACTACATACGGAACAAAATGAATGAATCTACACTTAAAATGCATCTATATACATCCGCATGTGGTTCATGGTGAAATCTCTACAAAGACTTATATTTAGGAACGGAGGAAGTACTAGTATAGTACGTACTGTAATTTATCAGCGAGATAAATTTGTACAATGCTATGAAGCTTCCAGCTTCTGTTACATGTATCTTGCGTCCAAGGTTGCCCGTTGCAACATTTCATCAAATACAAAGGAGACTAACATGCATGCTATTGCATCTCAATGATTGACAGATCATAGCAAATATGTACTCCCTCCGTTCCAAAATAAGTGTCTCAACTTTGTGCAAACTTTAGTACAAAGTTGTACTACTACTAAAGTTGACACTTATTTTGGAACAGAGGCAGCTAAAGAAAAAAACGATCCATGCAGTCCCTAGCCCTTGAACCGTGAACCCTGACCAGGCTTCAATTTGCTGGCAACGTTCGAGCTTCCTAATAAATGAAGTTTGCAACCTTTTGACCATCGGATCATTTTGTGCAGTTTCACCAAAATCGAGATGAGCATCCCTGTGGCAAAGAAATTGAAGAAGCGTGATTAGAATAAGATTACTGGGACTAGTTGATGAGACATAAACTCATCACAAATACAGTACGTAGAAGCCAGTAGAGGTATGTGCGGGGCAAAGAAGTAGAGAAATATCCACAGGGAGTGATGTGGGCAGCTGGAGCAGTGGTGCAAGCCGGCTGTAAAGGGAGTTGTACCTGAGGGACGTAGCTCAACCTTGAGGAGGGCGGCGGGAGGCGGCAACTGCCCACGTCGCGGCAGTGAGCAAGGGACGAAGGCAACCTCACCGGCTTTGTGAGAGAGAACGGCGGGGACCCCTGATCGGGACGTGCCGACAGTGGGTTTTCGCCGTCGGCGACGGCCACCGCATCTACACTAAGCATCCACCCCTTCCCCAAGCGGACGTGATCCGCCGGGATGTTAGAGATGTGGCCACAGTCGTTTTGTGCGAGAGAGTGTGAAGAGAGCAACCCCAGCAAGCAACCGTGTAGGCTGGCCCGTCCTGACTATGTATATAGTGGAGCGGTTTCCTTTTCTCTCCATATGAACCTATCATATTGCGTACGTGCCACTGAAGAAAAAAACTTTATTTATAAATGACGCGGCACCTACTACTCGTTCTCCTATAACCTTGCGCTTGGCATCTCCAAAATATTAACCTTGCGATTGGCTCTTCGCCTCTTCGGGAAGTCGAGCAATAATGGTAGTGCAGTATATATCGTTCTGGCTATATGAGACCGAATGAATTGCTGCACGTCCACCACGTGGGCGAGGGTCGAGGGGCGAGGGAGAGTGCTACATACGGAGCAAAATGAGTGAATCTACACTCTAAAATACGTCTATATACATCAGTGTTTGGAGTATGTACTAGTAGTTCATATTGAAATCTACTAAAGGACATATATATTCCAAACAATATGATATAATCTCTATAACCAAGGTAGTAGGGACGAGGAGTAAACGGAGGGAGTAGTAAATTTTTCTCCTCGTCCTGCGAGCCACCGCGCGCATGGGCGAGGGAGCGGGCGTAAGGCGGAGCAAGCTTCACCTCATCCTGCGAGCCACCGCGCCCGTGGGCGGGGGAGACGGCGTACTAAGCAAGCTTCTCCTCGTTCTGCGAGTTGACGGGACACATCAAAAGTACTCCAGTGTATAGAGCCTTGCCTCTAAGGTAGGCCCCACATGGTTTGCCTCTTTTTTTAACATAACACGTCAAGTCGCAATTTGTTTGTTCACCCGTGGTAGACGATCCTCCCTCCACCAAGTGGACAACCAGTACACGTGCCAAATTACCACGTGGGCTGCCTTTTTCGTACAGAAATGAGCTCCACCGTGTACCCGCGCGGGTGTGGTTGGGAAAGAGACGGGAGTACGTGCGCCGTGCATGCACCTCTTCTCTTCGTGCACGTCCCCCACCTACGTGGGTGTGTGTGAGAGATACAAACCGCGTTCGTGAGTGTTTTTTGTTTTGGGGTGGGGGGTTGATTTCGTGAATTATTTGTGGGAATATGTGTCGATGACATCTCAAACAAAATTTTGCATGCAATGTGTGTGAAATGGAGGCCTATCCATATCATACATAGAGGGTCGGGCAATCCACGAGAAGAGAGGGAGGGGTCATAGCTATCGATAGAGTCGAAGAGAGGATCAAGTGGGTGGGTGCGAGATCGATGAAGAGAGCCATCGAAATTGTGTGTGTGTGCAAGTCAAAGATATAGGGCGACTGGCCTACCGGAACGTTAGAGGGCACATGTCAAGTTTGTGTGTGGCAGGGAGACATGACTAGAGCGCTCGATGTATCGGTGTGTGTGGGGGGGAGGGGGTGGGGGGAGGGGTAGGCAGAGGCCTAACTATAGAGGTAGAACGACTCGTATATGTGTTGAGAAGGAGAGACCCAGCTATGTCTTGAGGGAGATCGGTCGACATCCATACATAACTGAAGGACGGGAAATATGATGGGACAGAGAGAGAGAGAGAGAGAGAGAGGAGAGGGAGGAGGGAGGGAGGAGGGGTAGAGTGCTGGATGGGTGATGGAGTTGCTTCTCGAAGATGGTGGGAGAGGCCTACTAGACAAACTGAGGGTGGAACTGCAATGTTATCAATAAGAGTGGGGATGTGTTTCTGTGTGTGCCTGTGCGTGATAGATCTGTCGGGACGCATCCATGGATGATGAAGGGGAACCATGTGTTTGGTAAGCAAACCTAACTAGATCGGTAGATCAATTGTTGTTTGTCGGAGGAAGGGAGAGACACAACTAATGAGGTAGATCGATTGACGTGTGGGTAAAAACGAGTTATAAGGACCTAGCTAGCTATATGTATAGCGAGAGATCGGTCGGTGTACGTCCATTTGTTAGAGGCAAATAAGGCCCAGCGAGACGGATAGACAGAGAGAATGGAGCTAGGAGGTGGTGCGAGAGGCCCAACTACTAGCTAGATAGGGGGAGGAGTGTGCGGTTGTGAGATCGATGAAAAGAGGGGCGAGAGTTTACACGTGTGTCTGACCGTATGAGAGACACGAGGCAAGGACACATAAAGGAGGAGATTGAAGGTGTGTGTGTATGTTGTAGGCAGGCATCGCTGGAGAGGTTTATCGATCGGTGTGTGTCGGAAAGGAGTTGTGGAGACTCTGGGAGAACGACCTAAAGAGAAAAATCAATGTGCCCGGTGGATAGAATGCCGAGGGAGGGGGAGGGCGAGGAGGGCGTGTGCATGCACGAGAGAAAGTTAGTGGTAGCTACAAAGGTTAGAGGATTGTGTGGGTGTAAGAGACTAACAAAGATCATAATTTGATATGAAAGCGGATTCATATATTTGAATAGGAGATCATAGTGTTTTAAACATTGCATGCATGAATATAGCGGTGATACACGTGCTGTGCACATGTTATACCATAATGTGATAATGCATGGCGTTTGCAACTCACAGCTAAATGCCGAACAATCTAAACCATACTATACATCAAACAATCTCACATTTTATTTGAATTTGTGATAATGTGTGGCGTTTGCAGCTTACAACTAAATATCGAACAATCTAAACAATACTATATATCGAACATTCTCACATTTTATTTGAATTTGTGGTAATGTGTGGTGTTTGCAACTCACATCTAAATACTTGTAGGCGTAGGGGGCGGGGCACCATACATAATGTGATAAACACATTATACATATGAGACATGGTTTAGATTATGAAGATCTAGCTAGAGCTAGAAATGTAATGTGATTTGAAATCAAAATAAAGTGGATTCAAAAAATCTAGTTCGAGTTCATATAGTACACATAGTTCATATGTAACTCGAGACTAATCATGTGGTGTGCTGTGAAGATAATACACAAACGATGGTTTAACTTGACAATAATGATGATTGTAGATCTTATTAAAACAGAGAAACGAATTCAAATGCTTTGACTTCACAACAATCATTACTGTAGATCTTATTCAAATAGAGAAACAAATTCAAATTTAGTTCATATTGAAGCGGTAGTATATACGTTTGGAATGCACTAAAACGTTCATTTGAGTAGTAGGTTGCATGCATTATACACGTAGCGAAATATTTTAATTGAACATAACATGAATTCAAAGTTTTGAATGACATTTGTAGTGCGCATTGATTTGGTACAGTACACGTTAGGCTTGTCCGGAAATTTCAACCCGCGCCTTGTTAGCCCGAAATATTTAAGATATATCTTTGTCTCGTTGTGCTCCGACAACTCCCTCCATCTCAACCCGCGCCTTGCTATTCCGAAATTACAACGCGCGCGAAAACTCCCACCTCCTGTGAAATCCCGACACGCGAAATGCCCGTGGTACCCCTGAACCGAAAGAACCGCCTCAAATCGGTGGGGGTACTTTCATAACTTACCCCACATTTCGGACAAGCGCGTCTCTAAGCCATGGTTCCCCACTGCCATCCCATCCGCCCACCCATTCATACACCGAGGCCGCGAAAACCCGCGACGAAACCCCACACCCTGCTCCGTCCGCCACCCAGCCGGAGCCTCTTCCCCGACGACGTCGTCCACAGCAACACCTCGACGTCCCTCATCCACCGTATCGGATGAGGATCCGTCGTCGATCTCATCGTCCTGCCGGCTCAGCCACCCCTTCCTCCACCTCCAAGGAGCTGCCCTGACGTTCCCCTCATCTTTCGCGCCACCTCCATTCCCACACCGCCGTCTTCGCCTGCACCACCGAAAGAGCATCATCATCACCGTTTCCTCGGATGAAGCTACGGCCTAATTGGCGCCACCAAAGAGGTTGTACACTAATCGCCGCATTTTCTTTTGATTCGATCTCACGGTGCTGCCGGCGCTCGGTCCCGAGCCGACACGGCGCGGCTCCATCCACGGCGGCGTCGCCGGCCACTTCCTCCACGGCGTCGCTCCCTCGGCGGCGACGTCCACATCAGTAGGAGCTGCTGCTGCTTTAGCTCTCGCTCGCGCTGTTGCTCTGCTCTTGCTCTCGGTCCCCTGCCTGGTCTGATCTTGCTATTGCTCTTGCTCGCGTTGCTGCTCTTGCTCTTGCTTGCGATGCTGCTCCGATTTAGCTACACTTCAGTCGACTGAATCGACTTTTGGGTCAGTCGATTTTCAGGGGGTGGGGGGGGGCTCGCCGGGGTGAAGGAAGAACCAGCCGCAGCGGGGAGGGGGGCTCGCCGGAGAGGTACCCCACTATCTATCTTAGGGTTCAGGATGGGGGCGGTGGTCGCCGGCGGTGGCGGGGTTGGCGGGCGGTGGCGTGGGGATCGCCGGAGAAAAAGCTCGGCACGGGGGGGGGGCCTAGAGGGATGGCCGGGGCGGCGGCGGACCGGCGTGGGGAGTGTTTTCAGGGCGGGCGGGGCGGCGCACCGCCGGCCGCGGGCGGCGGGGGGCTGCTGTTTGGCCGGTGGTGGCTGGCGGCTCAGGGGGGTGGAGGTTGAAGATGAACCGCAGGCCCTTGATTTCGTATCCAACGGCTGCAAAATCGACTGACCAGAGATGAAAAAGTCAGTCGACCGACGTGTAGCCTCACCTTGCTAGTGCGTTCAGTTTCGACAGCAAAATTCAGTTTCGACAGCAAATTCAGTTTCGACAGTTAAGTTCAGTTTCGGCAGTTAAGTTCAGAGATGAGCGGCTGATGTATTTTACATCTAGCACTTTGTGGTTATGTATTTTACGTCATGTATTGGAGATGCTATTAGAATTCCACTCAGGTTAACGTTGTTCGTTGTCTCTCTTGTCCTGCTTCAGCCTCGGCGTCGTACAACTCACCGGAGCTGCTCCAACGACGAAACCCTCCATCACAGCGGAGCAGTACCTCGGGCTCCATCTCCAGACGCCTAAGATCTTCTTCCCCTCCTCCGACAGCAAAGTTAGCCAGAGCATCCTCACCGGCCAACCCAATCACGCTGAGATCGACATGGCTTCGCCAAAGAGGTTGTACACTTGTTGCATCTCTTTTTTACTCTACATGTTATATATATTGTCCACTGAGCACACGGATTTGTTCCTTTAGTGTCTCCTTGAAAGAAAAAACATAGGAATTTTAATTTTCACTTGTCCTCCTTTTCAAATTCCTATTCATGAAGCACAAGACTAAGAGATAGTAGCATAATAGCATTATAACCGTACATTTTCTTGTGGTTTGACTTAATCTCACCATGCTTCTTTGCATCCTGTGATCTTCCAATTGTTGTGAATCAAACACCCAGATTGGCAGAAATCCTGTGTTTTTAAATTCTCTGTTTTGCACGTGCATTCCTATCCTATTCCTGTCTATTTCCTATCCCTGCATTGTTGGAATCCTCCAATTCAAACGAGCCCTTACAGAATTACTTCTCTTACAGATAGTTGTCAAAGAAAACCTTGCGTGGTTTGTCCCGCTCCTGCTGCGCCGTCGTCCACCCCAGCTCAGCTGCTCCAACGACAGAAGGGTCCAGCACAGCAGGGATCCGGCCTCCAGACTGTCTTTCGCCGCCTCAGATCTTCTTCCCCGCCGCTGGCAGCCATGAAAACTGCATTACCATCATCAACCGAGCAGATGACCTCGAGGACTACACGGGTCCGCAAGAGAGGTCGCACTCTTTCGTGTCTGCTTACGTTATGCATCGCTTAATATTACATGCTACTTTATCGTCCTGTTCACCGATTAGACTCTGAGTCAGCTCCAAACTAATGGTCAAACTTGAGTTTTTAAATGGTTGTGGGGTACATATCGGGGCCGCTATCAATAGTATCTATCTACTATCTGGTTAATCTCCGGTGTCTACTATGAGTTTCATGTTGGGTGGGAAACAAACAGTAAAGAAGCCATTATCTGTATTTTTTAACTGAAGCCATTATCTGCCTGCTATTATTGGTTTTGGGTCTATCCACAGGTTGCTACCATCACTCTGGATTTCTGCATGCACTCCTTACATAATCTCACTATGTTTTATTCCTATGCATGACAGTTATTGTAAACAATGGAACTGAACATGTAGAGCAAAAGAGACGAGCCTTGCGTGGCAATAAAATTTCATGCAGACGTCGCTCCATGGTAGGCGCAAAGGCAGCCCCCCCTCCACGCATTTCGGATTGTAATCGAGAGGAAGATATCTGTTCTGAGGGGGATTCAGAAGGAGAAGACAACTCCTATTTACCCCCTGAGGTCTTCGCTCTAACTTGGCATGCTGATGTTGGTTATATCATGCATATGGTGTCTTGCATTGCTTACTTTATACATCAAATATGTCATCTGCTTAGTTTAGACATCCTTTGTGCGAATGCCATCTGTTTAGTTTATTCATCGTTTATGTGAATTATGCAACGCCATCTTGTTTAGCCAGGCATCATATATGTGAATTTTGCAATGCCATCCTGCTTAGCCAGTCATCTTATATGTAAATTATATCAGGCCATCCTTTTTTTCGTTACATATTACATTTGTCAACAATGTTAGTACATTCAACTGCTCTTCGTGTGCATCAGCCATTTGACACGGTGATGGCAAATTCTGGAGTGAAAACAAGGTCTTCAGAGCAGACTATGCTATCTGACGAAGCGCATATCTCGCTGGTTACGGATAGCTCCTCAGAGGAGGATTCAGAGACAGATGACCAGTCCTATTCCCCCCCCCGAGGTGTATGCTCTAACTTGGCAGGGTTATGTTGCTCATATCGTGCGTATGGTGTCTCGCATTGCTATGTCATTTGATTAGTTTAGACATGCTTTGTGTGAATGCCACCTGTTCAGTGTCTAATTACCATATATGTGAATTATGCATTGCCATCTTGTTGCAAGACATTATATATGTGAATTATACAATGCTATCTTGTTGCAAAGGCATTATATATGTGAATTATGCAATGCCATGCTGTTTAGCCAATCATCATGTATGTGAATTATATCATGCTATCATTTTTTTGTATTACGTGTTCCATTTGTCGACAACGTTTGTATATTCAACTACTCTTCCTGTGCATCAGCCATTTGAAGCGGTGATGGAAGTATCTGGAGTGAAAACAAGGTATTCAGAGCAGACAATGCTACCTGCTGAAGCAGACATCTTGCTGGTTACAGAGAGCTCCTCAGAGGAGGATTCAGAGACTGATGACCAGTCCTATTTCCCCCCTGAGGTCTATGCTCAAACTTGGCAGGGTTATATTACCCATGTCATGCATGTTGTCTTGCATTGCTTAGTTTTTACATCATATATGGATTGCCATCTGCTTACTTGCTTACTATATAAATCATATATTTGAATTATATCATGCCATCATGTTTACATAGTACATACACATCATCTATCTGAATTATGGCATGGCAACCCATTTAATAAAGACATCATATAGTTATATCATCTCATCCTGTTTAGTGTTTACAGTCATCATATTTTGAATTATGGCATTCTATCCGTGAATGTATGTGAATTATGGCATGCCAACCTATTTAATAAACACATTATATAGTTATGTCATGTCATCCTGTTTACATAGTCTCATATTTTGAACTATGTCTTTCCATCTTTTTTAGTTAGCCATCATAATGTGAAATTGTGTCATGCTATCCTGTTTAGTTAGCCATCATATATGTGAAATTGTGTCATGCTATCCTGTTTGGTTAGACAACATAAATATGAATTATTTCATGCCCTCTTTTATTCCCCACTATCCATTGCACCTGTCTATCATACAATGTCTATACTTTCAATTACTTTTCTTGTTTATCAGCCATTTGAATTGGAGAGCGTGATGGCAGTATCTAAGGGAGTAACAACACGGTCTTCAGAAAAGATAGTGCTACCAGTTGATGCAGATAGAACCACGGTTGTACTTGCCCAAGGACCAGATCCACCACACATAACCCAGACTCTCGCAGATTGTACCCCTACCCAGTTGGACAGAGAACCAGCTACACCCCTTCTAACCCCAACCCCGGCAGATAGTAACCCAGTTCCAGTTGACACAGCACCGTCTCCACCACAGAGCACCCAAACACGAGCAGTTAGTAAGGGAACTGCAGTGCCCAAAGCACGAGGACCACCACTCCGAATCCCAACTCAACGCTTAAAGGAGAAGAAGATTTGTTCTCAGGTCAGGTTCTGTAGCTATGGTTCATACTCCTTTGCTCTTGCATTACTGTATTTACTCATACCAACTATTTTCAAATTTGAAGGATGGAATTGAAACTCCAATGGTGCAACAGGTATGTTTTAAACCTGTTTCTTTAACTGGTTTGCTGTTGTAACCTGCTCTATGTTGATTTCAGTTTCAATTGAATAAACAGTTATGTTCTCATGTCATGCACATTACAAGTGTTGTTATTGCTCTATAGTTACCCACACTTATATTCTGTCTATTCTGCTTTGTCTTGAACAAATATTATTTGAACTGTGTCTCTATCTTGATTTGGCAACAAAAACTAGAATGATATAGACCATAAAGTGACCATGGTACATAGATATATGTTTGTTTCATGCTGTTATCCTGTCCACTTTACTACTGAACTCATTTACCAAAATGAGTTTCATATACAACATGGTAAACATGTGATGTGTCTGCTTGTTTCTCTTTTAGAATGCGGACAAAATATTGGAGAACAGTACCGCGTTATCCAATGGTAAAGGAAGTAATGCAGATAAGGTTCAAGATAGTGAGACATCCCTGTTGGTCTCCAAGAAAGCTGATAAAAACTATCTTGACGACAGTGAGGGAACCCAAAAGTCCTGTCTTGATGTAGTGTTCGAGTTACTGGCCACTACTGCTGGCACAAGCTCTTCGAACTCGCTGCCTGAATCAGTTCGTCTTCTTGAGTCTCAACTTCAAGTTGAAAGACATCGATCAGATGTGCTGCGACAGGAAGCTGAAGGACTGAGGAAGTCCCTACAGAATTCAGATGCATATTTTCTGGTGCAACAGCAAGCGCTGGAGGATTTAAGCGCCAAACAAGAGAAAGTTAATAAGCTTGCTAAGCATCTTGCCAGCATTATGGGTACCCAGGATATTGTTTCTTGAGATCTTCTGAAGTGGTTTCAGTTCTGGATTTGTTTTGCTGCGGCGTTTATTTGCGCTGGTCGCCAACTTTGACAACCAGTGTATATGATATGCTGCTTTGTTCCCTATATTTGCACTGGTGGCGAACTTTGATGCCCAGTGGATGTAATATGTGTAATAGCCGTGATAGCCTAGCGTTAGTTGCTTGCTTATTTATTTCCTTGTTGTCTTGTTTATTTGTTTGCTTGTAGTCATTGCAGTTCTTTTTCCGCGGTTAGCTAGTGGCTGCAATAACCTATTTTTTTAAACTAGGCCACAATAACCATGGGCTAATATTTACTGTAGTGACACTGGGCCTCCTACTGGCCGTAGAAACAGTGGGCCTTCTATGGGCCGTAGAAACAATGGGCCTTCTACGGGCCGTAGAAACAATGGGCCTTCTGCGGGCCGTATCATCAATGGGCCTTATACGGGCCGTATGATCGATTGGCCAAACATGGGCCAAACAGACCGCATTATGGCCGTAAACGGGCTAGAGTTGGAATCGTCCGTTCATGGGCCGACCATAACGGGCCATCGTTAATAGGCCGTATTTGATGACGCTATGAAAACGGCCCAACGTATTAACGGACCACAAACGGGCCGACTGTAACCACGGGCTGAATTTGGCCCACAAGCAGAAAATTACAGTAACGGGCCGTAAGTAAACGAATGCTGGAAATGAGCCCAAGAATAAATGGGCTCTGAGAAGGCCGAAAGATAACATGGGCTGGAAACGGCCCAACGGAATAACGGGCCGTTAATGGGTATAAAGTGATACACTGTTCATTACGGGCCAGTTTCACCACAGGGCCGTTAATGGGTGTAAAGTGATACACTGTTCATTACGGGCCAGTTTCACCACGGGCCGTTAATAGGCCAAGAGTTACATAGGGCCTCATATGGGCCGAAAGACGTCATGGGCCATACATGGGCCAGAAGTGAAAACGGGCTGGAATCATATTGGATGGCCCAGATGACGCTACTGGGCCTAATTCGGATAGGGCGTAACGGGCCTTGGGTTAGCGGGCTGTAAATGGGCTATATGCGAACAGGCCGTTAACAGGCTTTCCATGGGCCGGCCCGCCACCTTTTGACCAAGTCAAATGGGCCGGCCTTTTCACAGGAATGGGCCTCTGTTGGGCCGTGCCACGTGTCGACGTATCATAGGCGCCTTCTGTCCAATGAGTGGATGACATCTGTCCCAACGATGAGCCGACACGTGTTTCCTCCAGCCAATGATGATTTTACACGTGGAAAATCCCCATTGGTCGGGGCTGTTAACGGGTTATCGGATCCAAAACCCGACCCGATAGCTTAACGGCGTTCCGTTACGGTGGATGCCACGTGTCGGTCACCCTTGACGAAAGCACTTCTGTGACGCGCGATTTATCGTCATGGAAGTGGACACTTCCGTGATGATAATTTTGGTAATTTCATGGAACACTTCTACGACAGCACAGGTATGACTATCTTGATTCTGTCATAAATTTGTCATGGATGTACATGCATGACAAAAAACGCGACCTACTGTGACAAACACGTATCATCATGGAAGTGTATGTTTTTTGTAGTGTCTTCAGTCTGTTTGTCTTCATCCTGTGTTATCATATGTTTACGCTTTCTGTACTCTGTGATTGTCTTCATTTCATCATGATGATCATGCTTGTGTTCTGTTATGTTTACTTTTGAGTACTTATTCCACTGCAAGTAGTTCTTCGCTAAGGAATTTCCTCACCTGCAAATTCCTCAGTGAAGAATTCATAAAAATCGCCTATTCACCCCCCCTCTAGTCGATATAACGCACTTTCAATTGGTATCAGAGAAAGGTACTCCCTTGTTCTGTGTGATTTTGGTTTAACCGCCTGGAGTTTTAGTTATGTCGACCACATGAATGAAGACCGTGTCATGCCCCATCTTTGACGGTCACGAGTATCCCAAGTGAAAGGCCATGATGAAGAAGCGCCTCATGGCAATGAACAGCGAGCTGTGGACCGTCACTGAGATTGGTCTGACCGATCTATGCAAGACGGCGGAAGCTAATGACTTTCGGAAGTACACTCTTCTCAACCTCACGGCGAAGGACGTCATCTGCTCCTGTCTGTCTCAAAATGAGTTCAGGAACATCATGCATCTTGATCATGTGAAGCTTATCTGGGACCGTCTCTCTGAGGTCTATGAAGGTCATCGAACCCGTCATGATCCTTGGTTTGAGGACTTCAAGGAATCTCTCAAAGCGATGACATTCGAACCAGAATCATCATCCTCTTCATCATGCCTTATGGCAAAAAGTGCTGAGGTAACTGAATGCTACCTATTCGAGTCTGGTGATGATGAATTTGGACCCAGCTATGTTAAACTTGCTTCCCTTGCCACTAAATAACAAAGAGCTTTGGAAAAAGTTCAATACATGCTAAATAGGAGCGATGATATGTTGGGTGAAGAAATGGATCAGTCAAAAGCTTTGGCTGAAAGTCTTCAGAGACTTCATACTAAGTATGACACCCTTCAAGATCAACATAACACTCTCTTATCTGATCATGAGAAGCTTTCTTATGAATTTCTTCAAAGAAAGCAAGATCTTGAAAAGCTAAGAGTGAGTTATGAAGATCTTCAGAAGGAGCGCGATTCATTACTTGCTCAACAAATCAGCGCTGCTCAGGAAGAATTTGTTCCTCCATGTTTGAAATGCATTGAACGTGAATCTTCTAATTCTTCACCTGAATGTTCAAATGCTTATAATGTTACAAACTCTTCACCTGCCTCTGCTATCACTAATTCCTCATCTGAGGACATTGCTAGTACCACTGACGATGCAGGGCTGAAGGAATTGTACATGACAGGAATGTACAAAAGCCTCAAAGGGCATCATACTCTTTGTGATGTGCTTAAAAAGCAGATCCTCAACAGGAACCCCAGGAAAGAGGGTATTGCCTTTGAGAGGAAACTCAATGCTGATGGTACATATTGGAAGCGTGAGCAATACCCCAAAACCTCATGGGTTGCTGCAAAGGGACCTCCAGTTGATCCATCTAATCTATCTGGCTTTACATGTGAATCTCCTCATTGTTCTGATGAGTCACTTGACTCCAACTATAAACGGTTCAAAAATCAGAATGGTGAAGTATTTGCTAGATATGTTGGCACTAACTGCAGGAACGGTTCCCCTATGTAGAAAATCTGGGTTCCCAAAAGGTGCCTTGAAAGTCTTCAGGTGAATGTCCTCATGACACCACCTGTGAAGAATAGGAACCCCAGATCAAATTCTTCACATGGACCAAATTCTTCATATGGATCCAAGTCCTCATACGGACCAAATTCCTCACGTGGATCAAATTCCTCAAAAGGATCAAAGTCCTCATATGAATATCATCGTGCTAACAACTCTGTTTCGCACGGAAGAGCTAAGGGCTATGAATATGAGCATTATTCTTCTAATCATTATGTTCATAAGTCCTCGAACAATTTCCCTGCTTATTCATATGCTTACCCTAACTCCTCTTATGTGAAACGAAATGGATTGATTTCTATGCCACCTTTCTCGTATGGAGCTCGCAGAGTGATGAACTCTTTGCCACCTCTTCAGATGTGGGTGGTGAAGAAAAAGAACTAATCTCTTCTGCAGGGTCAGGTCTCCAGACGTGCGTAAACGTCTGAAGAATTTGCTGGAGGCCTGAAAAATGCCTGAAAGGACGCAGGCTAATTATGAAGAAATGAACTTTCATTTCTCACGTCCTCATACTGCTTTATCTTCTATTACTTGATGAAATTGATCTAATGAATTGATGTCATATTCTTCACTGATGAAGTACATGTGTTCGTAAGCTGCACTAATTCATCTGCAGGATGATCAACCCAAAGCCACTGAGTGGGTCCTCGATAGTGGATGTACAAATCACATGACTGGTGACAAGAATCTATTGATGGATGCTCCCTTATCACCATCGCATCTGAAGCATATCATCTTCACTGACAAAGGCAAAAGTCAGGTATTGGGTCTAGGTAAGGTTGCGATCACAAAGGATCGACACATGGACAAAGTCATACTTGTCGGGTCCTTAGGATACAACCTCATGTCTGTCTCAATACTTTGTGATCTTGATATGGTTGTTATCTTTGGCAAGTATCGTTGTGTTGTGGTTATGGAAGCTGACAATTCCAAAGTCTTCGAAGGCTTTAGGAGAGGAGACTTGTATATTGTTGATTTCTCTACAGGACCGCAACTAGCCGTGTGCCTACTTGCAAAAGCTTCAGAAGGCTGGCTATGGCATCGATGACTTGGTCATGCAGGCATGAGGAATTTGCACACGCTTGCGAAGAAGAAGCATGTCATTGGCATTGAGAATGTCAAATTCCTCAAGGATCACCTATGCGGAGCCTGTGAAGCTGGAAAGATGACCAAGGCCAAGCATTCAGCGAAGACTATCATGACCACTACTCGACCATTCGAATTGCTTCACATGGACCTCTTTGGTCCTAATCATTACTCAGCAGTCACAAATGATGCATCTCTCTATGGCTTTGTTATTGTTGATGATTACTCTCGTTACACTTGGGTACATATTGTCACTTACAAACATGAAGTGTAGGAAGTCTTCAAATGATTTTCCTCGAGGTCTTCAACCAACTTTGGTGTGAAGATCAAGCACATCAGAAGTGACAATGGAACTGAGTTCAAGAATTCTGGTCTTGATGACTATCTTGATGAACTTGGTATTACTCATGAGTTATCTGCTCCTTATACTCCTCAGCAGAATGGCGTCGTGGAGCGCAAGAATAGAACTCTTGTTGAGATGGCTTGCACTATGCTTGATGAGTACAAGACGCCTCGTCACTTCTGGATTGAGGCAATTTATACTGCGTGCCACATCATCAACAGGGTATATCTTCACAAATTCTTCAAGAAGACAGCCTATGAACTCCTCACTGACAAGAAACCCAATGTGAGTTATTTCAAAGTCTTCGGTGCTAAATGTTGGATTAGAGATCCTCATCACAATGCTAAATTTGCACCGAAAGCACATGAAGGTTTTATGCTTGGTTACGGAAAGGACTCGCACACCTACAGAGTCTTCAACAACGTTCTTCACAAGGTTGTTGAAACTGTAGTTGTGCGGTTCGATGAAACTAATGGCTCGCAAAGAGAGCACCTACCTTCTGTGATAGATGAACCAGTACCTGAGGAAACTATCAAGCTCAAGGCTACTGAGGATCCGAAGAATCTGCTGAAGAATTCATTCCAGAACATGAAGAACGTCGAGCTAATGCACCTAAAGAAAATGCTGAAGAAAATGGTGCTGAAGAAAATGCTGATCAAATTCCTCGACGACAACCAGCTCATCCTCGCGTTGCAAAAGAATTGCAAGTTGAAAAGATCATCGATGACATTGAAGCACCAGGTCCTCTCACACGCTCAAAAGCTTCACATTTATCTAACTTTTGTGGGCACTATGCTTTTGTCTCTATCACAGAGCCCACTAAGGTAGATGAAGCATTTCTGGAGCCTGAGTGGATTCAGGCCATGCAAGAAGAATTACATCAATTCGAGCTCAACAACGTCTGGGAACTGGTTAAATGTCCCGATCCTCGCAAGCACAATATCATTGGCACAAAGTGGATCTACCGCAACAAGCAAGATGAAAATGGCCTTGTGGTGAGGAATAAGGCACGGCTTGTAGCTCAAGGCTACACACAGGTTGAAGGAATTGATTTCAGTGAAACTTTTGCACCTGTTGCTAGACTTGAGGCTATTCGCATATTACTTGCTTATGCTAACCATCATGATATCACTTTATATCAAATGGATGTGAAAAGTGCATACCTCAATGGTAAGCTTGAGGAAGAAGTATATGTTGCTCAACCCCTAGGTTTTGAAGATCCAAAGCATCCTGACAAAGTCTTCAGACTCAATAAGGCCCTCTATGGCCTCAAGCAGGCCCCACGGGCGTGGTATGATATTTTGAAGGAATTCCTCATGAAGTAAGGCTTCAAACCCGGTTCACTCGACCCTACTCTTTTCACTAAGTCTTATGATGGTGAATTGTTTGTGTGCCAAATATATGTTGATGATATTATCTTTGGCTGTACTGACCAACGTTATAGTGATGAATTTGCCTATATGATGAGTGAAGAATATCAAATGTCTATGATGGGAGAGTTGAAATTCTTCTTAGGTCTTCAAATTCGTCAACAGCGCAATGGCATATTCATATCTCAGGAGAAATACCTCAAGGATGTACTGAGGAAATTCAGCATGCAAGATTGCAAAGGCGTCAAAATTCCTATGCCCACAAATGGCCATCTACGCACTGATGAAAATGGTATTGACCTCGATCATAAGGTATACCGCTCCATGATTGGTTATTTATTGTACTTATGTGCATCTAGGCCAGATATAATGCTTAGTGTTTGCATGTGTGCCCGATTTCAAGCTACACGGAAGGAATCACACCATAAGGCTGTGAAGCATATTCTTCGATATCTAGCTCACACACCAACACTTGGATTATGGTACCCCAAGGGCTCGGCTTTTGATCTCATCGGATATTCTGACTCTGACTATACTGGTGATCGTGTGGACCGCAAGTCAACATCTGGTACATGTCATTTCCTCGGACGATCTTTGGTCTGTTGGTCCTCGAAGAAACAGAACTGCGTATCACTGTCTACTGCTGAAGCTGAGTACATTGCTGCTGGTTCTTGCTGTGCTCAATTGCTGTGGATGAAGCAAACTCTCAAGGACTACGGCGCCAACGTGAAGAATGTGCCTCTCTTCTGTGACAATGAGAGTGCCATAAAGATTGCTCACAACCCAGTTCAGCACTCGAAGACAAAGCACATTCAGATTCGTCATCATTTTCTTCGTGATCATGTGTTGAAGGGCGACATTTCTATTGAGCATGTGAAAACTGAAGAACAGCTAGCCGATATCTTCATAAAGCCCTTGGATGAGAAGAGATTTAGCAAGTTGCGGTGTGAGCTAAATATCTTAGAATCTTCGAATGTTCTTTGAAAAGGACACTCATCCTAACACTTATGCAAAATTAATGACTTAGATGTGCAACACATGAAGAAACGTTTTTCTTCAATCAATGAAGAATAACACTCTAAGTGTGAAGAAATCAACGAAGAATTTGATTCTCAGAACCCTACGACAATTGTACGCGGTGTCTGAAATCATCATTCTTATACGGTGGGTCACGCCACCACCAAAAGTTGAAAATCTTCAATTTGAGTTTTTCCTCAGTTATGAAATTCCTCAGTTGTTCATTTTCTTCAACTTTGCATTGTCTTCACTGTTTCC